>NW_009230966.1:0-29226 GCF_000690835.1 Fulmarus glacialis | reverse complement strand
CCGACCACGTTGGAGGAAATTGATGCTTTTCTGAATGAAGAGAAAACCAGGGCCTCCTGTTTCATGGGCCTGAATGCTTCGGTATGTTCAGTGCTTTTGCTCTGCCCTCCCTTCCTCCCCCTCCACCCGTATTGTACTTGCTTCCCACTCTGTGCTAGATCTCTTGGTATAATAAGCTAGACAGCAGGAACAATGTGCTGTAAATGCCAGAATCTGCATCTATTAGAATTTTAAGTAGATTCTTCCAAAAGAACAGTGTGTTCTATGCCTTTTTTAAAAAAAAAAAAAAAAAAAAAAAGTTGCAGTAATCTGAAATAAGCAATGCTTTACAGTTTCTTTGCTTTAAAGCTAGAAATTTATCTTGTTCAGTGTGCAGTGCAATAATCTATATAATCATGTTTGAACAGAATCAGTGCAGTGTGATATTTTTACAGTCAAGGTTAGAATTGGCAAACATTTTGTTGACTGCTTGTTTTTTTCATTCTGGCAGGTTGTTGAAGAATACAATAAGCAGACACAAGAAATAGAGCAGTTGACAGAATATCTAGAGGAAAAGAAGACTGAATTGGATAACTATAAGCAAAACATTTCACAGGTAATAGCTGAAATTATCACTTCTGTATCAGTATGTCTTTATTAGAATAGAATGTATGTACAGAAATGAAGGGTAACATTCTAAGTTGTCTTGTGTAAACTGAGACGTTAGCTTATGTAATTACAATATTTTTTAATTTAAATGCTATCTCTAAAGGAAAATTCAGTTATTAAAAATGGTTTTACATGGATATGTCTACTTCTAGGTCAAAGAAAGGTGGCTAAACCCCTTGAAAAAGCTGATTGAGCAAATTAATGAGAAGTTTAGTAACTTCTTTAGTTCTATGCAGTGTGTTGGTGAAGTTGATCTTCATGTGGAAAATGAGGTATGACTTTTTTTTTATATGGAAGAATAACATTCATATTTTCATGCATCATCTTTTGCTTGCGTATTGCTAGAGAAAAAATAACAAGTTGTCATTTGAATTGTAGGAAAGATGTTCTTTTAAAAAAAAAAAAAAACAACGGACTTTTAGTGATAAACACACTTTTTTTGTGCTAGAACTGACTTACCAGTCTGATTAAAGGAAAATGAGTTTTTGTCCAGATGCATAGGACTACAACTCACTGACTTTTGGAAGCTTCTTGCAACTTACAGGGCTCGGTTAGAAGCATTGTATTTTCCTTATCTGTAACTCAGATTTATCAAGTTAATGATTTAATTTTACATTTTTAGCTAACTTGTGTTATTCTATTATCATTTAGTGGCTAAATCTACTGTTATTAAGTGTTGTATTGATTTGGTTCTACATGTAGTTTTTACTCAAGTCTGCTGGCATTTTTTCTGTTTTGGAAGTAGCAATCATTTGGCCCAGCCTGTTACACCTTCAGTAACATTTATAGGCAGGGTTTACCTCTGATGAAGAGTTTAAAGCATCAATCGTACCTTGGGGAGAAGTATTCAGTGCAGTGGGCTGAAGAGGAGTTGGGTATTTTGTTTTAAACTGATCTCTGTAATGATGATTTTAAGACTCTCATATGTAATGCACAGACTCCACAATAGTAGGGGCCTTAGGTCCTGCATTTTTTTTTTCTCCTACATGAAGTTGTTGTGTTCTTGATGTCCCATAGCCCCATCCCTTTCCAAACAAAATAGCAAAAGCTCTGCAAGTATCTGTTAGAGAAGAAACAGGAACTAAATTATGAACTTAAGGATTCTTTCTTAAAAGAAAAAGAAAGAATTTTTCCTTAAAAAAGAAAAAAACTTAAGGATTTTTTCACTCCACTATGCTAAGTGTTCCTGGTCATAAGCAAGCCAGACTGTGGGGGGCTGTTGAGATTGATCCTGACAATCAAGTACCAAATCCTACTAAAATGGAGAAAGTTCATCTAAGTTATGGTGCTGTTACCTTCACTGATTAGGAGAATGTCTTATTAGCTCCCTTCAGCAAAATACCACCTCCAGAAAGGTCAGTGCAGCAACTTTCAAAACAAATGAAAGCATGCCCCGTGATTTTCCTTCTTAGGCTCCTGATTATCGGGCATGGCTATCAAACTACAATCTGCAAATCCAAGAAGCTAATTATTCTTCTGATAAGCTGCATTAAAAGCCAAAGCAGAAATTTCTTCCATAGTGGTGGAGAATGAAATGGTAACCAAAATCAGCTTGCAAATAGTTTTAGTTGCTTTAAGCATTGCTTTATTCCAGAGTGTCTGTCATGGTCATATAGCACTCCTCCTCAAGGCAGGTCTTCAGTTTGTCTTTGGAAGTGCCAACCCGTTGCCAACAGGGAAAACATGGAGGGTGAGAAAGGTGACCTGTCTTCAAAATTGGAAGAAGTTGGCACTTAGCAAACATGAATTTATAACTACGTCAGGTCACCTTCATTCTCTCCTAAAGTGGATATGCATTTGCCTCAGCCTCAAGAATTCACAGTTCCATGTTTCTATAATACTGGTACACCAGAAGCACCAGAGGTTTGTAGTACATGAAAGTAAATACCAGTATAAGACCTTACTCTTTCCAGTCCTGAGGATATTTGTCTGCCTGCAGGTGTAGTAAAACACCAAGAACACCAAAAGATGGCTTGTTCTTCTGATTTAGCAGATTAGCTGATCTGAAAGGATTTGATAGATCCTCTCCAGTGTTAGAGGCTATCTGGTATGTACATTACTCATCACAAAGCATAGACCTGAAGGTAGCAAAGAAACTGAAAATTGTTCCTACAGACTTGAAGTTCCTTAAGGCAGTTTTAAGACTTTAAGATGGTATGGCGTATTTACTTCATGGTAGCTTTTAGACCTTGTTGTACTTCATAAAAGCCAGCCCTACAATCGGACTCTGCTCTGTTAGGTCGCCCAGGTTCATATGCCTTTTGATGACTCTGGTATGTGGCAATCTGAACTAAACTGGCATGTGCCAGCTTCTATGAGATGGGCTCCTCATTGTCTCTTTGCCACGACTGTCCTTTCTAAATCTAGAAGTCTTCTGTGAGTAACCATCATGAATCAATTCCACTCCTTTCTTCTACCCTAAGCGTTACAATTGTGTTATCAGAAAAACATGAGTCGATGACCTGCAAGTGCAGGATATACGCTTCCACAGTGAATATGGATAGACTCTTGGAACTCATATTCCTGAAACTTTTGAATCTTCCCGGTAGCTCTCATTAACTTGATAGGTGCATATAAAGATTGTGTCTTACATGCACCAAATGGTAAGCAATCAGTATGGGCTTTCTGCACTGGAGATTGCATTCCCATTCCTGCACTGAGCTTACCTGAACTTCAGAAATATTAGCAAGTTCTCCAAAGATTTCTTTTTTCCCTCAAATCTTGAGTGTATTTTCTTGCATGGGCCTTCTTTTGAACCACATCTGTTATCCCCACACCCATGCATCATTGACTCAGAGTGCTGACAAGTGTCAGTTTTCTGTTAAAGAAAAGGCCAGGGGCAGAATCCTTGTGTGTGGTTTTCCTGACTGAGTATGAAAGGGAAGTTGCCGTCATCGTCGATTTTGTAGGGGCTTTGTATCTCAATCTGCTAGTGGAGGAAAAGTGGAGGATTTAGCTAGACTTCTTGCACTTGAAGAGGTTCAGATGGGATCTTAACCTACATATCTCCCCCCCCCGCCTTCACCGCACTGTTCAAATTGATAGCGTCATGTACCCTAATGCGTTTTTTCTGTTGAATGGAATTTATAGGGGCATTGCTTTCTCCTTTTTCTAGCCAAGAATTTTTTTTCTTGTCGATATTCTTAAAATGTATAAAGTCTTTCTTACCAGGGATTCAGAAATTTACAAATCATTGTCACGGGGAGGGAGTAGTATTGAAAATTCTTTATGTAACAACAATAGATCAGAGTTAAGAAAAATATATGAAACAGAATTAATATATTGATATTAAGTTGAACCTGAGTAGTTTGTAGACCCCTGTAGAACATTTGACACAAATTTCCTTTAATTTGCCTGTCATTATCAAATAAACTGTAGTACAGAGGAACTGAACTTAACAGGAACTGGCTTTTATAGGAGGAGTACGACAAGTATGGGATTCGCATTAGAGTCAAATTCCACAGTAGCACTGAACTTCATGAATTGACTCCATATCATCAGAGTGGAGGTGAGAAAAGTGTTTCCACTATGTTGTACCTGATGGCTCTACAGGAACTCAACAGATGTCCTTTCAGGGTTGTAGATGAAATAAATCAGGTGAGGATCAATAGTGCACTATGTAACCTCTTACTATACAGATGCTTATGACATAGTGGAGAGAACAGACTTTTTTTTTTTTTCTTTTAGGGAATGGATCCAATGAATGAGAGAAGAGTTTTTGAAATGGTTGTGAAAACTGCTTGTAAGGAAAGCACATCTCAGTACTTCTTTATTACACCAAAGGTGTGTGGCGGAAAATGAAATTGAAAGTTTAATGTGTAGGAGAGTTGAGTTGAGTACACAAAAACACTGTATAACTTATCTCTGTTTTATCTAAGAACTTAATGTTAAAGGGTAACTGTGAGAGAATTTGTCTGTTTTAAGGACAGTCCTGGCAGGATTTAAGACAACTGATACCAAGGCTAATCTCATCATAAGCACATTCTGGAATTGTAGCCTTTGTGAAAGTATCACAAGTTATCAGTGGATAGGGATACCATGTAACAAGGCTGTCAAATGTAATGCCGCTAGCTCACACAGAATTAGGATTGTAGCAGAGACCAACTTCCAAACAAGTCAGATAATGCTATTGGAACAGGCAGGTGCTGCTGACATTGGAAGAACTAGAGGAGTCCCTGGAGGAAAACTATTCAAGTAATAATCTGAAACTTACAAGCTCAGAAAGGGTCAGTACTATGCTCCATGGAGAACGATCTGAAGAGGATTTTTCAGTCAAGAATGACCAGTGCTTAATTGTGCTCTTCTGTTAAAATGAAAAAAAAAAAAAGATAATTGACTTAGTAGGTGATGCAGTGATGTGATACTGTATCTTGAAAGGACTAGTAAGTAGGGTGGCTGTTCACCTGCACCTTTAACAGAGGCTAATGTTACGTTCAACTTGATTCAAGACAGATTGAACCAGTAAAGGTTACTTGCACGCCAAGTAGGCAAGCATTCAGTAACGGGCTGTATGATTTTTATTAAGATATCCATTCTCCTGCATCCCATACTTCACTGTATTTCAGAAAATCTGTTTGGTATGTGCTATTCTTTTCTGTAAATAGCAGTGAAGAACCTGAGAAAAGCCACCTGCAGCATTTACCTGACTGAAAGTAGGAGGAAGGTGATGCTTGTTGTTTCTTCTGATCTTCCAGTATGCTTACCTCCACACAGTTTGGTCGTTTCCTGTCCACATTAATTCCTTCTTGTTGTGTGTGTTATCTATCCCCTTTTGTCTTCTTGCGATTTCTTTCCTTACTGGATCTGCTTTTCTGTGCTCTCTCCTACTTGGACAAATAAGAGAGTTTCCCCTAATGGAAGTTGCTTAGCTCAGAGGAGCATGAGGCTGAAGAGCAACATAATAATTGTGCCCAAGTAACTCTACCTTCTGCCCTGCCCTGGCAAAAAGGTGAAAACAGCCAATATTCTCCCCCCATCGTGGATATGGCAAAAAAGTAATGACCTCATTTGCAGCAAGAAGGTACAGATTAGATATGAAGATTTTCTTGTAGCAAGAATAGTGAAGCATGGAAATTGTCTGAAGAATGAGTGGAGTCTCTTTGGGGGGTTTCTAGGAACAAATATACATCATCTGTCAGAAAGACTATAATCCTACTATATTGCCCTTTTGAGATCTAAGGCTTTACATTAGACCTCCTTCACCTTTTTTAGATAATGGGGAACATCTCGTTTAGCTATTTTGACTTTGTTTTTTGTATTTTTCACCAGCTCCTGCAGAATCTCACTTACAATGACAAGATGACGGTGTTGTTCGTCTACAATGGACCTTTTATGTTGGAAGCAAACAAATGGAACTTAAAGGCTTTCTGTAGGCGGCGGCGGCGACTTGGAAGAATGGATGAACAGTGATATAGAAATAGATATAGATATATAGATATATTAAAAAAAAAAGTTTTTGTAGAACTTTTTGGAACATCTGCTTTCAAGACTTCAGAAATTGTGAAAGATGAGAACCTGCAAAGAACAGATGATTAAGAACTTTGATGCTTAAAACTTGTGTAAAAGTGTAACAGATTTGAAGTGCATGATGTTTTTTCAAATCTTTCATAGTGGCCTCTTTTCCAAAGAACCTACTTTTTCTCAATAGTAGTTTTAAATAAAAAGGAGGTTCCTTTTATTTTGCAATTTTATCAGTAATGTAGCATCATTATACAGAAATACAGTTAATTTTTCTAGGTTATGCTGGACTAATTCTATGTCTGGTTTTTGGTTTGGTTTTGTTTTGTTTTTTTCCAAAAACTGGGATTTGCTTTTGGTAAATAGTGTTCCACTAACGCAGTTAAAGATGTTCTCCAAACTTTTCCTATTGAAATGGAAAATTTTTGAATGAATGAAAATGATGATGTGTAGGAAGAGAATGGCTTGTAAGTAGCAGTGCATTGGTTTTTGTTTTGTGAAAATATACCTGAACTTAATATAAAGAATATACTATTGTTAGAGTAATATACTTTATTATTGTTAGTTATTATTTTTGAGCTAATGTTCCATTTTGTATTCCTGAAGTTTTTGGTGATAGATGAAGAAAATAGTCCTGCTGATTTCACATGTAAGTTAAAACCAGGAGGCTTTTTATAAGGCTTCAGCTGCATTGGAGTGATTGTATACGCAATGGCTTTTCAAAAGATAGCCATGAAATTCATTAGTGGGGTTTTGGCCATAACTGTTAAGCATTTGAAAGTTGATGTTATCAACAGAATGCTAAATACCTAAAATAAAGTCCTAGTTATTTAGTTAACTAAAAAAAAAAAACAAAAAACCCCCAAAAAACCCCACAGCAAAACAAACAACCAACTTAATACTGAATTGTGAAGAGTATGATTTGTAAAGAAATGGAAACTATGATTGGTATGTAAAATGTACGTAAAAATGGTTGAGTCCCAGGACACCATCTGAAAATATGCAGTATCCTTGTTTCCACGGAGGGAGTAGCCTTCAACAGAATTTTATAAAAAATTTGGTGTCCGCTTGATTTTGAATGGGAGTTTTTCTTACCAGCATCCTTCAATGAACTTTGCCAATGGAATTGATATGTCAGGCTTTTAGAATTTCTAACATCAGAATGTTAGAACTAAAACAACCCACTGCAAAATACAAGCTAGGATCTGAAAGGTTTCGGGTATTAAAAGTTAAGTACTGTAATTCTTGTTTTGAATAGACAAGCCTTTAAGGGAATAGAGAACTACATATTCTTATATTGCAGGCCACTGTTGATCAATGGAGCTCTGTCTGACTGTGAAATGAGTTCCTGGAGTAAGTTCCATGAGGATTAGTGTCCATACACAAATATTTGACAGAAGAACTAAAAGAGTGTGGAAACTCGGGCTGTAGTCCAGGGATTGAGTGGGCCAGCAGCGTATCCTCGACTTAACTGAGGCTACAGGCCTATCTGTCCACTCTATTGCAAGATCTGGGTTTTAAATGTGTTCTTTGATCTTCAAAATACTTGGCTTCTTGTAACCCTGAACTTCTAAGTTTGTTTTTTTTTTTTCCTAATTGAATGGAAAAACATACATTCTGTTTAGTTTCTGAGGATCACTATATGAAAAGTGCAATTTGTTTTCAGTGTAAATAAGTGAAACTACTTATATGGACATGTGTTAGGATTCAATTCTTCTGTGGCTAGACGGCACTGACTATCTATTCTTCATGCTGTCATCTTAGAATTTTGTGGGATTTCTTCCTGGAGTTCAGTTCCTTTCTCGTGTTTCAGGCTGAGGTATGAAATGTAAGTCTGACTTATTTCAAGAGGATGGCACTTCAGATCCTGTCTCAAAACCTACATCTTCTGGATACCTGCCTGCCGTGCTGCGCAAGCGAGGAGGATGACGGGCTTGTGGGTGTTTGCTTTTTCCTTGGAGGTCTGTCAGCTATTGACCAGAGGTCCTGATTTCGATGTATCTGGCTACAATCTTGGTATGATACTGCCATTCGTATTAACTTAGCCCAGACAGTGTAATGAGCTGCAAAACCGTACCACTGTTGTGTTGCTGACCAATAGAGCTTCAATATCCAGCAGCTCTGCTAGCTAAAGCCTTTAAAAAAGAATTGTAAAACCAACTTTGTATGTAATAGCAGCCATTGCTATTTGCAAATGGGCTGTACAACATGACTGAGTGCCTCCCATACACGTGTTCCTGTTAGTAACCTAAGTCTCCTGACAGGTGCATCCCATCCACATACAGAGACCTTCTGGCTTAAAAGGAAGTCTTTTGAACAGTGTATTCAACCATGAAAATCCACAATGAGTCGTTTAGTGTAGCTGCAGTGTTGCTTAGCCATTCCTTACCTGTGTGTAGGGCCCTTCCGTGCTGCCAGCTTTCTTGCTGTTCCTCATGCTTTGCTGCTGCTATTCAGCTCCTCAGGGACTCTGGCTATGAAAACCCATGGAATTAATTTCAGTGTAACTGTGAGGAGGGGGGCATGAGTTTAGGTTAAATATACCTGTAGAATCTCTGACTAGACAGGACCTCTCAAAAATGTAGCAGTGCAAAGACCTCAAATAGTCCTGACAGCTGAAGTATAAATTGAGCTTTTTCCAAAAATAGGTACTTTTCCCTGTTGTTTAGACCAGCTGAAGACTATGGCAAAGATCCTCTTCCACCACCATCTGCATGTTCTGACAAACATCTGTGTCTGCTCATGTATTGAGACAAAGAGAGAGAAGAGCATGGAAATTGTGGCTTACTGTGAGAAATAAAAAGATCTTGAGAAACCAAATACTGAAAAGCACTTATAACTCACCTTTTACTATGTTTTATGACTGTAAATGGCACTTGTGCATATACGTTATTGTTAACTAGAAGAGATTGCTTAGTCGGATGAAGCAGCACACTAGAATGAGGAGGGACCCTTGCATGACTACGATGGTTTTAACATGAGGTTTTTTAAGGCTGTTGCTGACTGGGACCATCTATTCTCCAGGCTTTAGAGTTAGAGATGACGAGATACACAGAGCTGGGCTGGGCTGCAGGACGCTTACCAAGATGTATGGTAGGTGCTCTTTAGAGGCCACGATAGGCACCTGCTCCAGGCCTGATAGCAAATTTTACTTAAGAGTTAACACTGCTGGACGCTCTTGTGTATGGTTCATGCCAAGATGCCCCTCTTTTGTTACTAAGCTCTCTGGCTGATGCTTCCTTTCTAGAAGTTTCTGGACCATCTTCAAACGCTGCTTCCTATGGATTGTGAAAACTGACTTGGGTTTCTTCCATGAGCCTGCAGTTACCTGCTTGTTCCTTTACCAGGCCTCTTAATTTTCCGAACATGTCTTACTAATAGGCCTTAATTTTCACCTTCCTTGCCCAATTCCCATGCCATTCCATAGTATCTTCTTGAAAGCAAAGTGTTAGAGCAAACAGAGACATAAGATGTGAAATTTGTCATTCTATTTAACAAACACTTGCATAATGTGTTGTCTGACACTGTCTGTGCTGTCCATGCTTAGGCTTGGATAGTGGGGTTTACCTGGGGGAGGGAAAGAAACGTGACAGGGAGATCTGTAATTCAAGATGCTCAGTGTTTGCTAAGCTCAGCAGGGATCCTGTGACTGTCCCCGGGGCTTGGCCAAGAGGTGGTCCCACGCGGTGCATAATTCCTTCTCTTGTCCCTGCACCCCACAACCTTCAACACCACCTGTGCTGGGAAAGGAGCGCACTGAGGTGAAGGGTTGTATTGGCTCAGCAATACCTAGTAACTCTACATCAAAATGTATTGTAATTTATGGAAGTTGTTTTGATGTTGCATGCATCATTTCCCTGTCCTCTCTCCTGTCTTTATTTGGTCTGCTTCTTGAAAGGTGCACTGTAGTTTCTTCTGATTTGATCGGCACAATATCTGATGGGAGGTCTCTGGCAGGAGAGCTGCATCACGGAAAGCGGGGGGAACCTTGGCACTCTAGCTTCACTGTAAATAACTCTGAGCCAGAATTACTCTCTTCAGTTCTGACTCACTGAAACACAATGTCCAAAACAAATTTTCCTAGAACTTTTTGTAACGGAAGCATTTTTTTCTGGTTTGTTTTTTTTTTTGCTCTTGCACTCACAGACGAGGCTTGCCAAGAGCCACGCTTCTCCTACGAGGCTCATTGATCCAGCTGTCCTTTGCATATTAGGACAGCCTGGACGAAAGGCAGTGTTTTGTATGCAGGGGATGCAAGGCATCTGCTCGCAGACCAACAACCTCTTTGGAAAGCATGGAGATGAGAACATGGCAAGCAAGCTGGAAAGGAATGACAAAATTCACTTTGTTGGGTATAAGGAACCATGCACAGTAGCGGACAAAGCTGGTTTTGCTAGAAGCAAGAAGTAGGGAACGGATGATAACAGAGAAGATGGTGGCAGAACATACCAGGAACCTAGGAAAAGAACAGAGAGCAGAAGATGGCACAGGTAACATGCAACATGGATGGCTCAAAGTGAATGCGTTCTTTAAGGTAATCGGGATCATGTAATTCAAAGGGGAAAAGTCTCTGATTCCCCCTTCCCCAGTTTGTAACCAAAGCTGTAGACTGTGAACATTATGCTGCTTGATCTTGACTGCAATCCACTAACACTGGTTTACCTCATGTAAAGGGTCATGTAACAGCTTCCTCCTGGACAACAAAGGTTTATTTGGTTGGTTGTTGGTTCGTTGGGGTTTTTTTGTTGGGGTATTTGTTTGTTTGTTTTTGTTGGTTTTCCTGAAGAATTACAAACACAGAGTAAATCCAAAGCAGATGATCAGCACAAGGAGTACAAAGGGACTTGCTCTCAGACACCACTACCAGCATCAGCCCCACTCTGTGCTGCTGCAATGATGCTTGAAGATCCGTTTGGGTGAAAAGCCACTGATGTTACAGTTTTCTATGGGCCCCAGTGGCTGAGGAATCTGGATCCACTTTGTGTCTGCCTCTGAGCCCTATTGTGCTGTTCATGAAGGATTTTTTTGGTCAGAACTTCCCGTAGTATTTAAAATACACTTTGCTGTATAAAATGTACTGGTTTGATGCCAGTGTAATTAAAGTTGTACAGCCTCCAGTTTGTATGCAGTTCCTCAAGCACCAGTATGTCAGAAATCAGTATACTCATAAAAAATTATTGGAGTAAGTTATATTGGGAGAATCTCCTTTATTTCCGTTTGAAGGAGTTTACAGTAAGGCTGTCCCCCTTGAAGTGTTTCAGTTAAAAAATGATATCCCTGAGAAAAATGGTTCATTGGACATAAGAGCTGGATGTAGCTTGGCTTCTAGGAAAGGCCTGGATTGTCTTTCTGTAATCCAGTAAAAAACAGGCAGTGATTTACCACCAGCATTGCATAGACTAATAACACAATTGTGGTTTTCCCTGACCTTGTGTTTTTTGTCAGAGCAGTTACACACAGCTTTTCATAGGCTCACAAAAGTCTTTTCTGCCTGGAAACACTATTCAAGCGGTTAACAGCAGAAGAGCCCAAACCACTATATGTGGTCTCTCCAGGGAGCTTGCACCTGCATCTCCTGAAACTTCTGCTGCTGTCTTTCTGGCCTTTCTGAGCCAGAAGAGGAAGAAATGGCCATTTGGAAAGCCTGAGACTTTTCTGTGCACCATTTTAGCGCAATGTCAGGAGGGCTCTGATATTGTCTGTGCTCTTTGGTTTCTTTCTCCGTGCATTCTGAGTTCCCATAGGGCTTTCTTGGATCTTGGGATGGTAAGCTGTCCTTATCTACTCCTAGCCCTGTGGTTTACACGCTCCATTTCCTCTGTACCTTGTGTTCAGCTGTGCAGACATCCAGATGTTGCTTTGATCAGCATTAAATGGCCTAAGAGGCAACAGACAATACCACAACAGAGACTGATGGCTTTTGATATGAAAAGCAATAGGATGTTTATCAGTTGTTAATTGGGGGCCACAAGCCAGTAAAAAACAGTAACAGTTGTAGCAACTTCAAAAATACAAGCGGAAAGCAACAGGGACTCTGCTCTCTCTCACCCCGAAAGACATACGTGAGCTCCACATACAGATACATGAACTGGAAAAATACAGTGTGTAATAATACAGAAACAACTGTCTATTAAGGATTAGAACTGATGCCAGTCAAGACCTTCCCTTTTTGAAATGGAAAGATTTCCATAATACCTGTGGAAGTGTTTGAGGAGGTATTTTAGGGTGCAGGGAGTTTCTCAGCTGAGGAGAGCATGGCACTGAAAGCACGATAGCTGCAAAATTCTTGCCATTGGGGAAGCTTCCGCTGCTTTAAGGCAATACCTTAAAGAGGACTTGGGTAAGTACATTGGTCTGACAACTGTGACTTTGCATTAAGTTATTGTTGCTGTAATTTGTCAGATGTGGCTGGGAGGTGGGAGGAGCTCAACCTGGAAGAGATTTTTGTTTCCAAAGCAAAAGCCGTTGAGAAAGTAGCAGTTGTTATGGTGCTCTGATGCAGAAAACCTCACTGACTCCTTAGCCCTGAAAGAGTCAGTGCCGAACAACATTGTTTTAGACTCCTCCTCCATGGAGGTGAAAGTCATTCTGGTCATTCTAGCAGGCGGGTCACCCTGTAGGCATTTAACTGGACTTTTATGGCATTTTATGGCACACTTCCCTCTATCCTTGGCAGAGAGGTGAAATGAAAATTGTAGAAATTGTGCTCTCTGAATCAGTTGGTCTATGTTCAGGGTCACACCTTCCCGTGTCACTGTTGAAGTCTGCCAGCATCCACTGGGGTGCACCCAGTCTTTGCATGTCATACCTATTCCTGCCAAAATTTACATCACTCCTGGCAACACTATTCTGGAGAGTGTATTAGATCTCAATGGCTGGAAACATCCTCCTAAGGCTAAGGTCTTCTCTACACTAGGAATATTTTGGTAGCTGTTCCAATTAGAGCACTAAAGACAAATATTAAAGGGTTTAAGGTGAAGAATGATAAATTTATGGAAGGTCCTTTATGATGGGATTGCAGGGGAATGGGGGCAATGCCACAGCCCTGTGTCCCTTATTCCTAAAAACAATGACAAACTAAAAAAAGAAAACCCTATGCTGAGTTTGTTGTATCTGTCCTTTGGCCATCCAACCCGAGGACAGAAAACGCCAACTCAGCATCAAGTCAAATCTGGAGGTTGCTGACAAGTTTTCGCAGATGGCACGCTTCCACCCCGCCGTCCCTGCCTGCATTGCTGGAGGGTTACATGTTCCCTTGGGCCCACGGTCTCATCTTGCAGTCACACCCTAGCACTGTTCCCATGTACCAGGCTAAGTTAGTTCGTGTAAATAGTTGCTTTTAGCAACCGTAATGTCAGTGACCGTAAATGTCAGTGAGCTTTTTGCCTTTCCCTCCTTCAGAAGCTGAGCGGATGGGTTTTTTCTCCTTACACCAGCAACCCCATGGAAATCTCAAGGCAGCAGTGTGGCTGCGCGGGCTGCAGCATCATTAGCTCGTGGAGCAGCTGCACGGTGCGAGGGAGAGCACCAGTCGCAGCTCGGAAGCCACTGACCGATGGGAGGGACACTTCCCGGGAGCTGGAGCCTGCTGGTGAGGGGACACTTTTCCCCCACTGCAAGTTGCGTCTCTGTCTCCCTGCAGTAGCGGCAGAAGGAATACTGAAACACCTGGGAAAAGTAGAGAAACACGCTAAATAATGACTAGCAACACCAAGAGCTTTGAAGCGGGGTCATACACCACTCAACTCACGGATTTCATCATGTGCAGTGCTATTTTTTTCATAATCATTCAGACTGGTTTACATGACAACTGCTTGACTCCAATCATTCAAAACAACGTGGTTTTTTTTAATTCCTTTTTTCTTTATTTGGACAATATATATACACATATGTACAAAAACATCTATGCCTTTTTTTTTTTCCTTTTCTTTTTTTTACAATTTCATGTGATTTACAAAACAGGACAGCAAAATAACTTATAAAGGATACGAATACTGTACAAAAATAAAACTGATTAAACTGTTGGAAGTTGGTATTTTACAGTGTTACAGATCACTAGTCTGTAAAACAGCATTTTGAAGTATGTGTCCAGTCTGGTGTATCCTGGGCTAAGTCCATCTGCAAACTGAAAACAGATCTGTAATACAGGTCATGAAAAACTGCTCAAAAAAAGAAGTATGTTGTATAGCTATACCTTTAAAGCCATGACTTCTCTATGGTAATGGGCTTTCTTAACCAAGGAGAGGAGCTGTCCTTAACTTCAGCACTATTAAGTATTTCCAAAATAGTACAAGTACATACGGTATTAGAGAACCTGATTTTCCTTTTCTTTTCCAACACTTGCAACACTCTTCAAAACTTAACTTCAAGATGCAAAGAACTAACCTGCAGTTTATGTATTAGAGCCATCATTTGCCTTTACTAAAAGAAAAACCAAAAAAACCCCAAATGAACAAAACAATAAAACAAAATCTGATTATTCCCAATGTACTCTGTTAGTGGTTAATGAATTGCATTAATCCCGTCTGTCCAATGCTGAAATACAGCATACATTACAGCAAGTGGGTTACCGTTTAGGAAGGTTTTTTTCAGAAACAGGATCTTGTCACACGCAATGACAACACGCGCCTGTACGTCCCACTGTCCCATGGACCAATGTACCCCCCGTCTGTTGATTCTTTCAGACTTTGCAGGAACGACGACGTTTCTTTAAATGTGCGTTCTACCCCAAATACGCAAGGTGGAAACCATAAATCTGGCCATTTTGCTTCCATGTATCGGTTAATCCCGGTAGCTAAGTGACCAAAACATCTAGGTACTGATTTAGGAGCTGCTTATCAGCTGTGGCTTCCCATTGTGGTTGATAGGATGTGAGGGTGTCTTGTATTTCACAGGATCAGGCCTTCATTTTCCAAGTGCTGCATTTGCCCTACAAAACTGCAACAATCCAGACTGCAGGACGACTCGAAATTTTGCATGACCTTCACAGAGAAGAATGAAGATGAATGTGCATGCGCCTTTGAATCTCACCAGGCTACACGCGGCCCTGACCCCGCTCAACACGGCAGCATTAACAGTACTGGTAAGCAGAACACTTTCTGTATTTCTAGATCAATAGAAATACCGAGGCTACCTATTTTTATTAGGAAGAATGTATGTCCCTATGACTCAATTTGGACACCAGAAATTAAAGTTTGGTTTCTAAAATAAATGTTTCAAAGAGCTGAAACGGAGGTAGAAAGTGTGCTTGGTTTCCTGATGTCTTCACTGAAGAAAACACATCCCTTTTTATTCCACAGACTGCTCAATATCCCCAATGCCTTAAAAGCAGTTCTCTTCACATAGACAGAATTTATCATGAACTACACAGGTAAAAACACTATATGCAAACTGATTTCTAATGCTGAAAGCCTTATACAACTGTAGAAGAAAACACTCTACTCTCTGAGTTCATTTTTTTAATATTCATTTCTAGGAAGCAAGCTTTTTATCAGGTAAAACAATAAGATACTGTAATTGCAGGTGTACTAACGAGATTTTTTATGTACAGAATTTTACAAGATGACCTAAATTCATCTGCAGTGGAAACACTTCGGGTTTCAGTGTGATTACTCACGAGATGAATTTGGCCCTAAGTCTCTATAGTAGGGCTGCACCTCCCCTTCCTCTTCTGGAGGAAGGGGTAAAAACCAAAGAGGAGAAGAATGTTTCTGGAAAAAATGACATGTAAACAGAATTCTCCCCCCTTTATGCAGCTGGGGAGGGGGAAAAAAAAAAAATCATCGATAGCCTCTTACAGTTCATGCTCTTAACATTTTAAAAAAAAAAAACAAAAAACCTCAGCTAATGACCACAACTTAGTTTTCCTTCAATGATCTTTTTGCTCCTCTTAAAGAGCAAAAAATACCTTTAAAATAAAAGTAATATTGCCTTTATCAGTGTTTGACGTGCCATGCATGACACGGGTACAACGCAAAGTACCAAGAGAAGCTTATGTCATAAGGAATATTACGACACACCTTCCGTGCTGTATTTCCAATTAGCTCACGGTTTTCCCCCATAGTCTACTGAAACAGCGATCAAGAGATACAGGAGCCCTTCTGAAGTGCTCCTTACAAAAATTTCAGCTGTTTCCATCAGCAGAGTGCTCTTAAGGAAAGGTCCACTCTCTCCATAAGCACACACAACCCCCACAGGACTCCAGGGTATGAAGAGAATAAATCTTTAAGGCAAGTGTAGGAAGAGAAAAACCCTTTAAAAAAGCAGCAGTTTATAAAGATGGCAGCTGCTGTTATGCATCCATTCAAACAAAACACAGCAGAATAAAGCACTGTTAGTGGCATTTCTATAGTACAGTACTGTATTTATTGACAAATTAAAAGTATAGGATCAATTGAGAGACGTATGCTTCTGCTTCCACGCCCCTGCCACATTATCTAGGCTGACTTGTATTTTTCCAGGTAAGTGAGTAACAGAGCTAAATACACATATGGCCAGACGAGCTGTTGTGGGGTTTTTTTTGCTTTAAGTATCTGCTTGAATTATACAGGTTTTTACTGGAAAAGTGCAGCTTATATTCGAAAGTATAGTTAATACAAAGAAAAATTAAAAAGACCCATTTACTCTAATGGGCCTTCTTGAGTATAAATTCACCTTATCTCAGTATATCAATCAGACGCTATTAGTAACATATGTAATGTTTCTCTTAACAGTCTCTTTAAATGCAGGATCGTTCCAAGACAGAAGTAAACCCACTTCTACAATGTGCTATGGAGTTTTTATCTGAGAGTTATGTGACTCGGAAAGTGGTTTTACTCGACAAACTCTAAATACAAGCAGCATTACACTGTTCAACAAAACATGTTCATGACACAGCAATCACAAAGACCTCGGGGTCACGCTACTGTGGTGGCACAGGCCGGACCATCCAGTCAGACGTATGTACACCAGCATCAATGCTTTACATTAGAGGAGGCGGTCGCCTCCTCTGCTGGTCATCCCCTCCCTCCTCTCACCCCTGCAGCCCATTTGCTCCAGACCACCGTTCCCAGCGCAGGGTGGGGAGGAGGAGATGGGCAGAGGGGCATGGAGTACTTTTTTTTTTTTTTTGAACGTTGGCTACAAGTGCTTTCGGACGGCGAGGGCAACCAGCACCACTGCGGATGCTTATGCTCCGGTGCCGCTGCCTGCATCCTTGCTGCGGCTCGCCTCCCGCCTGGCTCCTCTCCCCGGGCCAGCCCTGCCTTCACAAGGAGCTGCCGGAGCCGGACTTTTTGGATCGCTTGATCATGCTGGGGTGAAACTCGGTGTGGCGGCGGGCATGCTTTGTCAGGTGGTCACTCCGCATGAATCGCTTCTCGCAGAGGGGGCACCGAAACTGTTTCTCGCCGGTGTGGGTTCGGTAGTGCCGGGTGAGCTCGTCGGAGCGGGAGAACTTTTTAAGGCAGTCGGGCCATGTGCAGGGGAATGGTCGCTCGCCTGCGGGGAGGAAAGGATGACAAGAGATTTAAGGGAGCGGGGGTAATGCAGGCCGGCACGTACCAGCTTCGCCGAGGAGCCGGGGAACACGCTGCTGAGGGGAAAAAGCTGCTTTTGTTTACTGCCGTGGTGCCAGAGTCTGCGGAGTTGTTGATGACTCGCTTCATCGGGTTTCAGTCTCACCTCCAGCAGAAGCCAAAAACCCCTCCAACCGCATGAAACTCGCACTCCAGTGCAGAACCTTACATGACCCCAAAGACTGTCAAAACAACAGATGAGCTCTGCCTGTGCCTGTACATTATTCATGTCGGGCTCACTAGAGCGGTTTGGGGAAGGAGCGCCAGTATTATTCCTCTGACACTTCCACTCTGCTGAATAAAATCATTTGTAACCGTTAGAGAAGAAACCACAACAAATCCTTCACCTAGGACAAGTCATTCCAGCCTGGGGAGGGAGGGATCGGGGAGAGCGGTGCAGCCTCAGGGCTGCAAACACATAGAGCAAAACCGCTGCGGCTGCAGAGAGAAGTCCCGTGCGCCCCTCTCCTCCCTTCCCCCAGAAATCTAAGCTGCTCCAGAGAGCAAAGGTCTCCCCTCAGTCTCTTACACAGCTGGTTTGAGGACAGGAAAACTACTTCATTATTCACAGCTCTGTCGGTATAAATGTTTGCTACAACGGTGAAGAACCAAACACCTCAACCTGAACCACACCACACCTTTGCTTTCAAAAACAAGGGTGTAAGGATTGAACAGCACACCCCGTTCTGGCACCCCACATCCCTGCAGTTCACCCCTGCAGGCTGCACAGGCTTTGCCTACAGGCACAGACCCAAAGCCGCCTGACCGGCAAGGCTGACCCTAGTCCGTGGCACAGACAGAAACCAAAGGCATTTAAGTCCACATGAAAGGTTTCAGTCACAGACATCATGCACCGCTGCAGTTTGATGCCTTAATTCCCTTTCTTAAGAGCCTCCTGAAGGGAATATAAATGACAGCTATGTGACAGCTATTTATAGTCAACCATGAAATATAAAAACTACCCCAGGAGTTTTCCAACTTGGAAGAGTTGGAAAGAAACTCAAGAACGCCAGTATTTCTTGGTACTGTGAAGTTTGGCACAACAGGCGAGCTCGCTTTACATTTACAGATTGCAAAAAAAAGGAGTAATTTATGAGAAAGTGTGCCTTGGAGTCCCCCCCAGACACAACAGCAGTGACAAAAGGCTCAAACGAACAGCCCAGATGCCAGGAGGACAACCTACTGCAGAACTGTAGGGAGGAGAAAGGGGGCTGGAGGGAGTGACTGATGGCATCCAAAAGGCCAAGGAGGATGAGGATGGACCACGTAAACTGAGATGCAGCTACATCACAGGCCCTGCAAGCCCTCTTAAATAACGCAGCCGTTTTCACCGTTTAGGCTCCTAATGACACAGTGCTCCCTGACAGGCAGCTGCTCCATCCCAGACCGACCAGCATGCAGTAGAGCTGCAGCCGGACGAGCAGGACTGCGGAGGTTACAGCAGCCCCTCGGGCAGCTGCAGCACAGCTGCTTCCCCTGCGCTTTCTCCCCTCACCTCACGGCGATGCTGGTCAGGGGAGAAGGATGCAGAGGGATCAGAGGGAGCCAAGCCAGCCTGGTGCCCAAGCCCCGTGGAGGCACAGGTGCCAGCCATCCTGACTCGGGGCTATTTTTTTTTTTTTATAAACAGGTTTCTTGGCTCCCTGCTGTACCCTTTTAGACATGGTTGGAAGCCTTTCCGAACAGCCACCGCCTGTATGAAAGAAATTAATTAAAACAGCACGTAGGCTTACACGTGCATGAAGGCCACGACCGCAGCTACACGGCCACGCAGCACCAGGAGCCGTACAGAGCACTCGCATCGGTGCCCACCGTCCTTCCCCGGCTTTGCCCTGCCCAGCGCCATCCAAGGCAAGCGTTTCATTTGCACTGCTCTTTTGCGATCTATCTCATGGTTTCTGTCACAACTCCTGGAAGCAGGCAGCAGTGGGAGGTGCAGAACAGCTTTCTATCTCCCCCTGGGAACGTGGGAGAAGTGCTATACATCTTGCATGTGTGGAGGCATCTAGTATATGGCTCTATGTCAGGCACTTACACCCCAGAGCAGTGGGAGCAGCTCAGGCATCCCCAGAAGCCACATTTCCAACCATCTACCTCAGGACAGCTCTTCAGCCTGCAGAAGTGCCTAACTGTGCTACAGGGAGACCAGGTGCCTAGGCTGCATAACAAGGATCACAGTCTTTGGGGTACAGCGTTTACATTTTAGGCATGATAGTATCCAACCCAGGTGCCTAAAGCCAGTGTTTTAAATCTGGCCCCCTGTAGCCCTCAAGAAACTGGACTTTCCCCACCACCCTTCCTGGAACTGCAGGTGGGAAGATAAAATGGAGCCTGGTTACTGGAATTCCCTCTGAAACGTGATAGGAACAGCATGTTCTCCACCACCGCTACCCATTTCATGCGCCAGAAGAAAGCGCGTTTAGATTATGCCGTGTAACCACAAAATTTTGGGGAAAGGCAGGGTTCACTCAGGATCCCTTGCGTACGTCTGGCACCGCGCTCCCCGGGCAACCAGCCCTGAGCTCAGCGGGGCCAGTGCCAAAGGCCACGAGGAGCCCGGCGTGGCGGAGGCATGCCCTGCTGCCGATGGGAGAGCCGCCGTACACTGGCATGGCGAATCATTGCCGGAGGCGAGTGGCCGCGCTCCCTCAGATGCACGAGAGCCACCACCAGCACCCGCCGCCACCGCCGAGCGGTACCCACAGGTACAGTGGTGGAGAACACCTCGGCAATACAAGCCCACAGAGGCTGTCACAGACACTTTGGAAGCACGTATATGGAAGTAGGCCAGGCATCATCCCCGCACCAGGACGCACCGAACTCCAGACTTCTCAGAGCAGAGAGACAAGGGTAAGGGAGGCTTTTCCAGGCCCTCTGAGCCTGAAGATCTGCTGCTTCCCTCGGTCATAAAGCCAAATCGGATGACACAAGCCCAGAGGGATGGTGCTTCAGTGACGGAATTAATAGGTGCAGAGCAGGGGTGAAGTGTGCGTCCAGGAGGCTTTTAAGGCAAGGTAGAGATGCCTGATGACATGTGATGACTGTCCACTCGGCAGTGGTTGCTGTATTTGCTGGTTGCATTTGACACACTATTTTTTAAAGCAGCAGAGATGTTTGTGGAAGAGTCCACAGAGCAAACAGGTCTTGCAACTCATACCCGGGCAGGGCAGGCAATGGCACACAGAGCTGCAATGCAAGCTACTGCTGCCTCCACCTGGAGATACAGATTTCTTTGTCATGTCTCAGTCAAGAAATATCTTTTCCATACGATTTTTGGAAGTAGTAATGATAAAGCTTGAAACGAGCGGAACGAACCATCAAAACGGGGTGCTATTATACGCCGCTTCCTTTGGTGGCAGTACGCGACTTATGTTTTAAGATACGCCTTACGTGGGATTTCCATCAAGAGATGAAGGAACACCAATGGTCTATTACGATTCCTTAAAGCTACGTGTGATAGGATCTGAACACAAGACATAAAAGATGTATATTTTTCTTTAAAAAAAAAATATATCCAGGGCAGCTTACAGAAATAAGAAGTGAAACAAACTGATTTCCAGGTTATAGGAATAGGTGCATCTGCAGAACTCCCATTCTTTGTCCTGTGTGTGCCAACAGGAATGTAGTGGGAGACACAGTTTATGCTGAGCATAAGCTAATGGTGGCTCTTCACAGGTCTTCTCTGGAGTCCAAAGAACTCCTGCTCCTGCAGCTCTGCCTTGCTTTAAATCCCACATGGATATAAAGGCCACTGCAGATCCTTTTGATCTTTGCTCTCTTGCTTCACCTGACCTTTTCTCCCTGTTCCTTCTCCCCACCCTCTTCCGCAAATGGTTAGTTTCTTCTTTCTCTGCGAGTTTAAACTCTGTATCCAAGCTGCTTCGTATGACCTGAGGCAGGTCCACTTTATTTTATTCCATTTCCATTTTATTCTGAAAAGATGGTAAATTATTTAGCTTTTTTGCCCCATCCTGGGACATTCTAGATTTTCCCACATTGTAGTCTTGTACAGGAAGGGTTTCTGAAAAAGAATACAGAGTGGGCGTTAGCAGACTCGTTAATAGTACAGGTAGTACTGGTATCCTGATTCATCATCTGCCTTCTCACTACAAAATGCTGCTTTAGATGTGGATGACTGAGGGTAGGAGCTGCAGTCCGTGGTGGCTTTAACAAAGATGAATTCGTTTGGACAAATAAGGGATAGAGAAGTTCTAAGTGACTTTTTTTTTCTGGGAGGGGGGAGAAGAGCTGAAAGATAAATTTGATGATCACACACTTGGGCAATTCTCTTGGCGTGTAACAGGACACGCACAAGGACTGGCACACACCGATCTTCTGCGGTCGAATGAAGTACTGATTTTACATGAATTACTAAAATTGTTTGAGCACTGGCTTTACAGAAGACATTCAGAGATTGCTGTTGGTATGGACGGAAGTCTGGGCAAGGTGAGCGGTTTGCTAGGCTCATACTGTCTTCCTCGCTGACAGAAGTGAGGTCGGACACAGCCATGAATCCAGAGTCTGGCATCAGTACCAGCTAAGGCAGAACAGTTTGCTGTCAAATAAACGCTAATGATGCTGCTTCACACATTGACTAGAAAGCCAAATGGACTGCGCAGCTACAGCTGCATGAATGGACACCTAATTAGATACCCTTGACTGACTTATGTTATTAAAGTTGAGACCACCGAGCACATGGCAGGACCATGCTGCCTGCTATTCACAGCAGCAACCCTTTAAGTATCGAAACAGAAGAATGGTTCAGAGTTTGACTTCTGGGATGTGGTGTCTGTGCGCGACTCCCACTCTCTGCCCGTGGCACAGCTAGCCGGTACCTCCTGCTGCAGGGAGGTCCACCCTGCCTGCGGCACCGGCCCTGAAGCCCAGCCCCACTGAACGGCAGCAAGGCTGACCCGACCCCTCCTGCCAGAAACCTGCAGCGGCTGATGGGAAAGTTGGAGAAGGGAAAGCACACAAATACGGAAAGCCCAAATAGCGAAATCTCTTGCCACCAGGTGAGAGCAAAACTACTTAGTAAAACAGGACTGGCATAATCAGCTCTGCATGGTTCGAATGAGAGAATTTAATCCCCACCTTCATCTTCCAAGATCCTCCTGTACCTCTACGGCTGCTGGAGCTCGAAATTTCCAAAGAAATCTTGGTACCCTTGGTCCTGAACCACAATCCTTGACGTAGAGATGACAGTGATAAGCACTTTTTCTTTCTTTTTTCCTTTTTTTTTTTCCGCTGTGATCCCACTCAGCCACCAATCTTGCGTGTCTCAGTGTCTCCTGAAGTATGACAGGTTCTGTAGGTGGATGTCAAGAACATGGTCCAGCTCATTGCAAGAGGAAGAAAAAAGGCAGGCTACGTTCCTTGCTGCAGAATAGCTGCTATCTCAGGTCTCTCTCACTTTTTCCCACCAGCGCATTGCTTGCCCCACACATCCTGAGTGAGCAATTTTCTGTGGGACACTGGATTTTACACAAGATATTCTGGTGAAGATGGATATTACAGACATCTGTGCATCCACTTCTGGGCAGAGAGACGAGAGGCCTTTCAAACAGCCTTCTTCCTCCTCTGAGATACTCCAAAATCAGATCATTAAATCACGTGGCAACCACAAAGTACAGATGCTGGTGCGAAACAGCACAGAGCGAGATCAGCAGTGAGGATGCTAGGTACCATGTGCCTAAACCAAGGGTTTCTGCAACACCTAAACCATGGCCATCCAGTCTGGCAACAGTTCAAACAGACACTGCCTACGGGATAGGCAGCGAATGGATGGGTTACAGCAAGCGGTTTATTCCGCCAGCACTCAGGACTAAACACTACAGGACAATTCAGGTGTTAAAATGCCACTTTCAGCAAGTATTTAGGCTGCTCCGACATCCTCAAGACCACCAAACAGCTGCTTGCACATGCAGGTGTTTAAGTCTCTTTCAAAAGATGAGATGCAAAACCACCTGCTAAAACCCACTGCTGCTGAGCTGCTGGGAGCCTAAATCCCAGCGAGACTCAGTCTTGCTGTTACCCCCATCTGACACAGCGTCAGATGCAAGGGGTATCCTCACAGCTTCTCCGCCAGATCATAACCCTCCCTGCCTGCCTTTGGGGCCTTCTTTGGGGGACTGTGCCTCCTTTTATCTCTCTCTCTCTCTCTCTCAGTTGGGGATGCTACCTTGTAGAGGAGAGACTTCCCCAAAGCTCAGCAGAGAGTTAAATCTACACTTCCACAGCTGAGAGGAGTGCCCTCAGCAGTACACTCTTGGGTACGTGGGGCAAGTTCCTATCTCTTCTCCTTTCCTACCTTATCTCCATTTGAACTTCCTCTGTTTTGCAATAATACTTAAATATTAACCAAGCAATGGAGAGAGACCAACTCCTAGCCTGGTGCTTGGGCACTCAGCTGGGATCGAAGAGCACTGGGTTTAGGCTCCTGTCCTGTCTGAACAATTAAATGCTCGCTAAGTGGAAACAGCTTTGACAGGGGAATGAAGAATGCAATTTTACGTGCCTTCAGAAAGATAACGTATTTTTTGTTATCTCACTATGAATTTATTAGCCAGTATTTCAACAGACTCTTCCCTCAAGTATTTATACAGTATACAATAGCTTTCAGGCTATTCACAGTCATTGCTACTGGAAGACCATGAACTATGCTACCACAAGTAAACACTACCTGACGTGTGCTTTGCCATCGCTACCCCAGACTCTGGCCGATTAATCTTAACTCGGCCTCTCCCTGCTCTTGCCGCTGCAGGTTCGGGGCTGCGCGAGGCCACGAGCAGCAGCCTGCTGCACAACAGCACAGCAGCCAACGAAGGGGAACGATCGTTCCCGCAGGGATCCTAGCAGCCGGAGCTGCAAGGAACACAAGCTAACAAGAGCAGGTGACATCCACCACACGGTCTTCAACGCCACAGCACACCGGTGTGCAGGAACTCAGTAAACCTGCATTTTCAATACATCCATCTGGAAACAGGAGTCACGCTCTTATGGGTGATGCCTGCTCACTGCTTCTGTCCTATATGTGCACCTCTTTACTTTGACTCAATTAATACACAAACCTTTCTGGAGTGCTTTCCCACTACGACATACACACCTGCTTAATGTTTTTATTTTTTTGGGGGGGAAGCCAGCTGGGAGTCAGGCAACATTGAACTTAATCTTGAGGATTTTTGCCTACCTTACTCAGCTGGCAAGGCTTCCAGTCAGTATGATCATGTTTCTCTGACACCTGGAAACATGCCCATTAGAACTCCAGCACATATGCACATTTGCATTAACCCTTGAGAATGGGCGTTTCAGATGGAGGCCCGAATTCAGCAAAAAATGTCCTGCTGGCTCCACTTTCTGCTCTTCAGTCTTACTCTAAAGGATCTGGCAAAGTGACATCGCATGAACTGGATAAAAGGGGCTTAAAATGCTAAATTTCAAATTATGCTCCCACAAAATACCCAAAAAAGCTCCCAGTGAGTAGAGGATTGTCAACGTATCAGCATCTGTACAGTCTGTCGAGCTAGTGATAATCTAGAACACAAATAACAAGCAGCACAGTCAAAACCAAATTGATACAGGGGCTGGACTGATGCCGTGATAGGCAGCTGCAGCACTTATCTTTCCTTTCTACCAGAAATGCTCCTCAGCTTCACTGTGCAGACTGCCAACCTACAGGTCCACGCCTCTGCCTACAGCCCTGCTACCAAACATCAGTGAGAGCCAAATGCCAGGAGAGCTCAAGGGTGCACCAGCTGCCTGATGTAACAAAACTCTTGGCGTTGTTTGGACCCAGTCTACACGATGATGCAGTTGGCTGAAAAGCCTGGCTGAAGAGGGAGAACTTTTCACACATTTGGTTTTTGTGTGTCTAACCTCTTAATTAAGGGTACCTGATGTGGATGTGAAGTGAACTTCTCATTGATCCGCAGCACCACGTACTGAGAAGCACCCGGGATTCACCTCCCCAGGCAAGAAAACTCCCACAGGTCCTGTATGAGCAGGCATCTCACAAACTACCTTTATGGTACCTTCTCTGTCCCTCTTTCCTGACCAGGAGGATCTGCTCGCAGCAGCCACGTGCCCTGTAACTGGCTTGTGTTCGCACCACCATAGCAAACGTACATTCCTTAAAGTTTGTTTCTCCCGCCAGTTTCTCTCTCTCTCCCTGCTGGTATCTTGCCCTTTGCTCCATGTTCCCTGCTCAGGCCTTCTGACTGAGATTGCTTGTTCACTCTCGTATGCCTTTATTTTCGCTGGAAACCCTCTGGCCTGCACATCCCTCTCTATTAAGCTTCCCCTCCCCCCCACCATCTTTGAGGCTAATAATAACCCTACACATTACCGGACATAATCAAATGTCTGAAGCTACCTATTTAGAGAAGTCTGTGCATTTTCAAGGAAACTCTCTGCGTACCTGCTGTTGCTTGTCATTTCCCTGGTCAGCCGAGTCCCTCGCTTTCTCCTGACCTCTGCACCGCTTCCAGGACTCGGGTCTTGTGCACATCCTGCCAATGCGTCTGGGACTTTTTCTATGCTTGAAGGGAAAGTCTGCAAGACTTGGTCATGCCATCTCAATGCTCAAGAGTCCCAAGCAGACGCACCACTCGTAATCCCTCCTGCCACTGCCAAACTTCAGCAGAGTTTACGTGTCCTACACTCCCATAACACCATCCCGTAACTCCAGGACTCGGGTCTTGTGCACATCCTGCCAATGCGTCTGGGACTTTTTCTATGCTTGAAGGGAAAGTCTGCAAGACTTGGTCATGCCATCTCAATGCTCAAGAGTCCCAAGCAGACGCACCACTCGTAATCCCTCCTGCCACTGCCAAACTTCAGCAGAGTTTACGTGTCCTACACTCCCATAACACCATCCCATAAGGGATGGGACAGCCTAAGGTATGGTCACGTTGTAGAGCTATCCTCCGAACGTTCCTGACAAACGGTTTTTGGCTTGCGAGCCATCGGGGATAATGCCGTCTTTTCTCTCCTACACCAAGCACCACGCACCTCAGAGATGCTACTGGAAACTGCTCAGGCAGAACAACCTTACCTGTAATGCTCTTCCTGCTCAAGACACCAGAACTTAAATAATAAATTCCAAATTACTTGAGGATGCTAGCAAAGGCACAGGGGAGGCAATAGTTCAGTTTCAGTGATACACTTGTCCTTGTATCCCCAGGACTTTGCAAATTAATACATTTTGAATGTAGGCACACATACATGACAGAATGAAGAAGTGCTTGATCATATCGCAGAAACACTGGGGGCCTGGTGAGGAATGAAAGGACTATAGCCCCGGGAAGGGGCAGAGGTCAGACTTCCTTGGCTTCCTCCTACAAATCCTGCTCTATTAAGTCACACCGAGTTCAGTGGGATTGGCGGCACAAGCAAGGGGGCTATTTGCACAAGTAGGATGTGCAGTGCCATCCACTGACCTTTTTCTGTTAAGATCAACGTAGAAGACAATTTCTGATAGATGGCTAATTTGGGTCTTCTGGGAATTGAACTAGACTCATCATCAAAGGCCCAAACTTCAAGCAAACAGTTATACAGGTATTTTTAGTCTCTGAAATACGGAATAGCTTTGAACCAACAAGTTTAAAAAATCATTAATAAGATACAGACCTCTAACCTCTGAGCATCAAGTCTTTGGTCTTCTACTTTTCTATCTTCATTTGATATTTCATTTCTTGCTTTGCATTAGCTTAGCAAAGACAGTCTGGTGAGATTTTAGCTTCCCACCATTACACAGCACAGAGCAGTATCCAGAGCTTTCCAACTTGCTTGGTCAGTATTTGTGAGTAAAGAGAGCTGTGGCTACAAGCAAGCTCACGGGTGTGAACAGAAATCTTAAAGACATTTTCCAAGATAGAGAGACTGGGATTAAATATTAAAAATTTAAGACCAGGAAGCTTCTACTGGTGGCTGCGTACCTACTTCCACTAAAGGCTACTCAGCAGCAAGAAACCCAGTTGGCGGCCTGATGAAAAATGGCAGGTAGATGAAAGCAATTCAAGAGGCTCAGATATACGAAAGAGAAATTATTTGGAAAAAAAGGAAAGAAAATGGTACTAAGGAAGAAGCATTAATGCTTTGCAATACGCAGTTATGAATAACTCCAGAGGTCCCATTGAATCCCACTGTTGCTAAGGAATTGTTCTGCCATCTATAAAAATAATTAACATTAGCAGTATCGTTTAGCATTTCAGTTAGCTACAATTAACTGTTCACATTAGGAAGCTCTGAAAGTTCATTACTGCTGGATGCCTGTAGTGGTTTTAATCACACAGAACCACTGTGACGATGTATCAGCGCATCTGAGTCAAACACCTCATACTTGGAGCTAAGGCCACCCACTTGTGAGCAGCACATGCTAAACCTCACGCCACTTCAGGAGACACTTATTATAACACTACTGCTTACAGCAAGCCGTGTGGGTTGTACAGTACATTAATTTACATGTCATCACCCAGAATGCTATCCCAGTCGATGTCTATTTTGGTTCCCATATCGGGATGGGTATCCGAGCATGGGGTAGTAAGTGGGAATGATGCTAACGCATTTTCTTTGTCACTTGTGAGCCAACATTTTGCAAGGCATCAATTACATTCAGCCTTCAAAACAGCATCAGAGCTGCAGTCTTTGAGCCGGTAACACAACAATCCTTGGCACCGGTCCTGAGGTCAGGGCAGGGTCACCGCTGACCATCCTCTTTCCCGGCTCACGGAGACAGTCTTAACTGTCTAACCGCAGAGCTCACCGCTGAGCCACATCCAGTAATCCTCCTCCTCCTCCTCCCCCTGATCTCTCGAGCTAAGCACCCAGCAGCTCTGCCAGCAGGGCACAGGTAGGCAACCAGCACCGGGTCTCCTCCTCTGCAGTGCACGTACACCTCGGCGCACAGGCAAGCCAGAGCAACGGAAGCGTAGCTGGAGCTCAGATGCAAGCCGTGCCCTACACAGGCTGCCTTAAACACTACAGCAATGCCTCGCGCTGCATTCCTCGGGTGATGAACTCGTTTGGTACTTCATCACTTGCCATCACTGCCAACAGACAGAACCCAGGAAAGAACCGCCATGTACAGAACAGATGTGAAGCACGTGAAATAAGTGTTGGCAGCATTTGCCTCCTTTGATGCGCTCCTTTCCATGCCCACGCATAACCCTTAATTTAGAGCAATTTTTAAGCAGCTTTGTGTACTGCACTGTGACCCCGACTGCAATTCAGACACCTAAAGGTTTTTATTCAGCCACTTGGACTAGAGGGCTTAAACACCCCCTCCTCCCCCCCGGCAACCCAGAAAAGTCTGCAATTGCGGTCCCCTTAGCGCTTGGGCAGAGCCGGCAGAAGTAAGAGTCGCTGCAGCAGGTATGTTTTTATCCCTGGGTTTTCACGCTGTCACACCCCCTAAAGCGCCTGGGCGAGGACCGGGGTACGGGCGCACGCCGCCTGATGAACGACGCCCTTGTGGAATACGCCAAAGCTGGGGGTCGCGATAGCCGATACCGCGAGGGACAGCTGGGCAGAGCAGGGGCCGGTCCCCTACGGACGGCGCCCGCATCTC
>NW_009230965.1:42700-48775 GCF_000690835.1 Fulmarus glacialis | reverse complement strand
CTAAACTCTGCCCTCACGCTGAGAGAGACCGTTTCTTCAGAGGTGTTACCGCCTTCTCGCTTGGGCTTTACAGACATGTCTGTGAATGTAGTTTTAGAAATCTTTATCCTTGGTGGTAAAAAAGCAGTTGCTACAGCCAAAAGCTGGGTGTGTGTTAGGCCTGTAGAGTGCTCGTAGGGGTAGCTGACTTTCAATACGCAGCGCTTGCTTTGCCGCCTGTGTTGGTTTAGCCTCGGCAGCCACACAGACCTCCCTCCAGCCAGAAAGTCGGCTTGGAACAAGGAAGCTGGCTTTTTTATTTTTTAAAATTAAGGCTAAGTTACTGTTACTGCAGTCTGTGGTTTTCTGATATTCAAGTTGTTGTTATTCAGTGGAACCTCTTCTCTCTATTTCTCTCTCCCCGCCCCTGCCCCCTCCACTTCAGAAGGGCCTGTTTTTTCCTGTAGGTCATTATGATGTTCCCAACTTTAGGAATACTGCAGAGAGTTTAATTCTCTGCACTATTTCAGGGGTTGTGTTTGTAATGTTTTCAACTGCTACAGGAAAAACAAAACCCTGAACTCATGTCCTAACAGAAAAGAAGGAAAAAATGATTTTCAGTTTCCTCTTTTAGAAAGTAACTACGCCTACTTCTGGTTTTGGTTTGGGATAATAAACAATTAAACGGAAACATTTTAAAATCCAGTGTTCGTCTGTAACTTTTAAGTAGCTTCCTTTTGTGCTTCTTTTAAGGAAATTGAGAGAACTCCACATATTCAATAAGATATGCTTGTATGTAAGAGTTTGCCAAATTTTGGCCTCTGTTAGGATCACAAAGTGTACAGCTGTCACAAAAAGGAGGTAGTGAGAAGGAGGAATGGTTAAAACATGAATGACACAATGAGTCAGTCCTAGGTGAAGGAAGGACAAAAGGAAGAAACAGTACAAAGTATAAATCAGTAGTAAAACACAGTCCAAAAGAGATGAGTTCTGGGTGAGGGTTTGAAAAGGGAGGCTAAGGAGGGGGCATATAAGGCCAGTTGAAGGGAACAGCTATATCAGGGTGAAAAGAGAATAAATTGGTCAATGGGCAGAGGGTAAAGACCTAAGATGCTATGCTGCAGGAGATAAACCTGCATAATGGCAGTCTACTTAAATTATGCCTAGCTTCTTTTTCTGATTACTGAGGACCCATGACATAAATAATTACAGTAATGAAAAACTTGTAGTTTTAATGACTCCTGTCAAGCTGAGTATTTAAAATAATTTCAAAAAAAAAAAGGTCTAATCCTGTAGGCCATTGCTCACACAAGGATTTCCATGCAGCCATTCCCTTACAGAAAGGAAACATAAAAGGGTGTGAAGACCTTACAAAAAAAAAAAAAAAGTACTTAGGATCCTACCACACTCATCCATTAAAATTGGTAGGATTTTTTCTAATTTTCACTAGGAACGTGTTGGATAAAGTAGCATGCTAACGTGAAGATGATGTCAGTTGGTAATAAGGTTCATCCAGTTACCTTATTCTATCCTGTAAAATATGGCTACAGTCAGGAATGCTCTGAAGACTGCATTCTGATGTTGCTTATGCTCTGGCAAAACTACTTTATTTTTAAATTTTTTTTTTGTGTGTGTATCTTCTATTAATAGGATCGGGTGGGTTCAGAAAACGAAAGCATGACAATTTTCCACATGGTCAAAGAAGAGAGGAAAAAGAGAATGTTAATCCATCTTCAGCTTTGATGATGTCTTTTAAATGTAAGTAAGCATTTGGAAAGCCAGATTATAAAAACATGTGGTGTAGAAATTGCTAGGAAATTAATAGTATTTAATAATGGAATAAACCACCTTTCTCTGGGGAAGAAACTTGAAACTAGTTGGACTCATGCTTCATACATTTAGAGCTTGGTGTTTCGCTTTTTGTGCAATCAAGTCCTGAGAGTGGGATTTCACGTAGCTCCACTTGACTCATGACTTGCTCCCTTTTTCATTCTACCTCCTGTTTCCCCTCCCCACCCCGCTTGTGCTGAACCTGATGCTAAGCAAACTGCGTAAGTGTTCAGACAGACAAAAGGTGACCGGGCTCTTTGGTGGAGAAAACTGCAAGATCTGCAGAGGTGTAATGCAAAATCTGAGCGATGGGGACAGGAGGAGGAGATGGCTACCTTTGGGGAGACTGAGAAGGCTCTTAGCTGTTGCCCTTAGCTCTGGTGCACAGATGACTAAGCTACTTTAATGTAAATCTGGATGCATTATTTTGCGAGTTAGTAGCTGTTTATACATGCACTTTTTAAAAACAAGAGTTTAGCTAACTAATATAGACCTGTATGTAGACACTTATTTCAGTTTGAGTGCCTTTTTAAAATTAGCTTATATTTCGGTTTCTTTAAATAAGCAAGTGTAAACTTCCCTCCAAACAAATTGTTTTTATAGCATTTTGCATAAAACCAGATTTAAGCTCCAGTAAATTTAGTTGAACTTTCTTATTAGACAAGCCCTAACAAGGCAAAGTTGAGCTTCAGAAATGAGAAGCCTTGACAGAAGAAGGAAGGACATGTGATACGGGGAACAGATTAATTCTTGATGTAAAATTTTCCCCATCCCACCTATTTTTTATGAAGCTAAGGAGGGTGAAGAAGTAAGAGCTGGATGGCTGTTATAGATGGTCACTTCAACAGCATATAATTTCCTTGCTTTCTTTAAAACAGATAATTATTTTTTCTGTGTAAGTCAGCTTGGCAGATGATTAACTTTGACCCCTAAACTTTTATATTGAATAACGTACATACACTTGTGTTTGAATTGAGTAGTGCAACTTACTTTCAACTTTAATTTTTCACCCTTAAGCATACCAGTTTATCATAAGGTTGCCATTAATTCAAATTCAAAACAACACTTGTTCCCTCCTTTCCCTTGAGATCCAGTCAGCAGTGTTTGGTTAATTTCAGAAAGGATGTAAGGGACACGGTTTATTCAGCTTTTCAAAGATCCACTCTTTGTATTGCACTAGCGCTTATAAGCCCCAGACAGAGGCACTGGTGGTCTTTGTCTCCATGCCAGGCACAAGCGTCAAGAAAAGGTGTGTTCCAGTGGCTTATAATTGAGCAAGCTGTGTAAGGTGAACTGGAGCGGCGCACTGTTTCTATGTATGTTGCCTGAATCTAAAGAACTTAATGTGTGAAATTAAATGGTTATACACATTTTGCTCTTTTTCATCTCTTTGGAAAAATGTTTTACTTGAATTGACATAGTTATCTGTTGGCACCAAAGATTTCTAAAAAATTAATGAGAAATTGTCTTCTGTAATAATAATTAATCAAAAACCAAGGCATATTCAGTTACACCTTTTTTTGCTTAATACATTTTAAATATGACAGGTCAGTGATACAGAGGGTGGATAGTGTCTTGATTTGTAAGGTTAAGATTTATTAAATGGTCTGATTCTGCACCACCAAAATCAGTAGAGTCCGAGTCTTTGCTTTCAGAGACAGATTAGACATTAAAGTGGAATGTGTGGAGGAAATGGCTGTGTGGTCTCGATATGTTAGCCTGGCGAATCCCCCGAGTTCTAATCCTTTGCAATTTTAGGCAACAGTACAGTAGGTTTTCTTGCATCCTTTTAGGCTAAAGATTACCGTATTTGCCCGTGTTTTACTTCAGGTCACAAAAGACTTCCTAGTAGTCCCTAACAGGTTTAAAATCTAATGGAAAAGTCTAAAAGCCACAACCGTCCAGAAGAGACTGGGGGCATTGCTAATATTGTAGATCTTCAGAATAGTGAATTTCCTGGTAGATGAAATTTGTAAATGGCCATTGGAAATGTCATATATGGCATCCTATGAAGGAAAGTACCAGTCTCCCTCCCTCAAGGTCCTGTCACTATGATCTGAGGGAAAATTTCTTCGTGATGATAATTCAATGGTGGACTTGACTCTCAGAATTTTGAAGAGACACACCAATCAGACATGTGAAAGATTTAAAAGATCGGTAGGAGCATTTGTGACTTATCTTAGAGTTTCAGAAGAAGACTGGGGCGAACAGAACAAAATAAGAGGAACCAAGTTTTTATCAAGGCGATGAGAAATGCAGTTATTTTTGTAGCTTCATCTAAATTTTGCTTGCCAGCAAACTGCTATGCTTTTCTAAAGTATATTCACTTGTTAGACCCTTTAAAAATGTAACCTCTTAGCTTATTTTCACCATCTTCTTGCATGGACACTTTAACATCTCAGACAGTTATGCAGGAAATGTGTTACATTTCTTTTAATTATCTATTAATGGTTTATTTAGTGGAATAATGGTCTATAAAATGTTAATGGTATCTGTGAAACATTCATAATGTTTGACTGTGGTAACCAGATACACATCCTCTCTTCTCTGTGTTCATTATAGTTAGACAGAGAGAATTTACATCAGTAAGTCAGAAATCTTATTTTAAGTAATTGATCTCACTTTGCTTTAGTACTTCTAGTTCCTAGGGATATTAAAATACTTGACTTTTGGCCAAGTCTAGTTGGGATGTAAAATGCAACCTTTCTTTTTACTAAATGGTGCATTTTTAGCAGTATATGTGCCTTAATTAAATGCCTTTTTTTGTTTGATTTGTCTCAGAGACTGGTGAATCTTATTTACTAATGATTGTAGGGTTTTATTTTTTAATTTGTTTTGCTGAATTTGGGTGAAATTTTAAGTCAGTTTCCTGAAGAGCAGTATTACAGAATAGATTTTACTTGTTAAAACAAATATTTTATCTCAGAATTGTTTGGGCTGCCTTAAAGCATCATTAGGGTTGATATATATTTAAACATGACTTACTAAACAAAGGTAGTATTAATGATGAATTTTGCAGCTCTGGCAGGTGGTAGGCAGTGGTGGCCTCCGCAGCTGTGCCCCATGCAGGAACAGCTGCGCTGCCCACCTTGGGAAGAGGCACCCCAGGGAAAAGGCTGGTGGGGCTGGGGCCCGTAAGCAGTTACCGTAGCACAGGCTCTCTGCTCTTCCCCTGTGCTGCATACGTGTGATAACCATGCTTGTTACTGTAATAATTGACTCTGCAGCGTTTCAGCTGGAGCTTGACACCAGGCATGATAAATATGAACGGCTTGTGAAGCTCAGTCGTGATATAACTATCGAAAGCAAACGAACAATATTTCTGCTCCACAGGTTTACCAGGTGAGTCACATTGAGCATGAAAGTGTTCATAGAAACCTAGAAACTGCCTTGCAGTGTTCTCTGTATTTGTGATTAATAGCTGTAGTGTTCTGTTGAGAGGAATTTAATTAACTTCCCATAAACATTCTTTGGGGTGGATGTGAGCTAATGAACGCACACTGCAGTTAGAGAATTGAAAGATGCTGGTTCAGGTTTCTCAGTTGATTTTGTTGGTGTATTAAGTGGGATCAGAGTAGTAGAGTATAACGGCAGATAAGAGCTTTCCAGCTTTCAGCAAGCTGGGAGAGAAGAACATGCACCCTTCCTTCAGGTTAGTTGCCTCTGCAGTTTCTTCACCATTTTGGTTTTTGCAGCCCCACACTAGGTCATCAATGCAAAGAGAAGGTGACCTGGGTTCTGTTTACTTCAATACATACTGCAACCTACAAGGCTTTTGTGTGAAGGTTTGAGCTTCTACATATTTTGTGCTCTCATGAGCCTTCAAGCACTCTTTGAAAGCCACAGACAAACTAGAAGAATAACAGAATAAAATTTGAAGCTTTGCATAGCCTATTGTATAAAAAGTTTACTGTATGTGTCAAACATTGGTCTTGTGTGTTACAGTTATAACAGCTCTCCCTGTTCCTTTTATTTTTAATTTAATTTGGTTTTTGTTACCTATCAATGCATTTCACCTGAGTAGTAGCTATTTATAGTTACCATAGTAGTAATAGTTATAAATAGGGATTATGAAGTTGCCCTCTTTTTAACTTGGTACTCTCCTGCAAAGAGGCATTGTGATAATTCTAGTAACCGCTACAGCCTTGACTGTAAATAGCTACTCCCACTGCAGGGGCTAGATAGCTGGGAACTGGTAGAGGAAAGAACAACAAACTCCTCCTCTTTACTCCGAATTTTAGGTTCCTGTTTTGTAAGACATTCCTG
>NW_009230965.1:42204-42685 GCF_000690835.1 Fulmarus glacialis | reverse complement strand
TCCATGCTGTATTTTTATTTCCTTCTCCTTTGCTTTTCACTATTATTGTGGCTTTACTTTCAGAAATCTGTTTGCTTTTAAACGTTTTTTCGAGACCAGTCTATCAGTAGTTCCTTAAATAGACTGTAAACTAATATACCGTATAGATTATGTGGGGGTGGGGGAGGGGGAATTTTAAAGGAAATTAGATAAACTAAACTTTAAATGCCAAGTATATATTGTGGTTGTGAATCAGATATTTCAGCTGTTTCTGAATAGCGTAATAATCTGTTTGCTTTTAAACGTTTTTTCGAGACCAGTCTATCAGTAGTTCCTTAAATAGACTGTAAACTAATATACCGTATAGATTATGTGGGGGTGGGGGAGGGGGAATTTTAAAGGAAATTAGATAAACTAAACTTTAAATGCCAAGTATATATTGTGGTTGTGAATCAGATATTTCAGCTGTTTCTGAATAGCGTAATCCATAATCCTAAAAAAA
>NW_009230965.1:34502-42116 GCF_000690835.1 Fulmarus glacialis | reverse complement strand
TAAAAGAGGTTGAAGGACTTCTGCAAATACTGCTGTTTTTCAGGAATACTTTTTTGAAGCCTTTGCTTTGTTTCTCATTGTTCTTATTTAAGCAATAAATAAAATTCTAGTTTGGAATAAACGTCATGCTGCCAGAACTGTGTTTGGCTGGTTGATTATTTTCGTTGTAAGAATCTACAGAATTTCAGAATCTACAGTAGGTATCAATGAAAGTTAAACTGTTTCTCATTCCAATATGGCTTTTTCCTGAAGCCATTGAAAATGTATTGGTTAGCAAAAGGAAATGTGTAATATTTTTTAACTGTTTGCTTATGTTCTGAAAGCTGCTCTTTCAGTTTCTCTTTTATGATTGCAGTGCTCCCAATGGGGAAGAAATACTAAACGAATCTGAAGTCAAGCTAGATGCTGTCCGACGGAAGATTAAGCAAGTTGCACAAGAACTGATTGGAGAAGACATGTATCAGTTCCACAGAGCTGTATCTCCAGGTAAATTATTTTAAAATAGGGCAAGTATGCTATTTTGCACTAAGCTCAGTTTCTCTTCATGTAGCAATGGTTCCTATTCATGCCGCAGGTCTGAATTTGTCACATTTCTATGGTTATAAGTCAGGACTAAGATTAATCTTTGTTGTTAGCAAAGTTAGCTCTGGTATTAGAGAGGCTATTGCCCTACAGTCTTCTTATCATTGCAGTTAAATGAAGATTTAAATGGGAGACTACAACTGGAATAAATTAGACCCTGACCTAAAATGAAGTTGGGAGTAGTTCTAACGAATGTACTGGCTGGTCTTCTCTGACTGAGAGGAGTATGTGCAACACACTGATTTACCCCACCTTACCAGAAGGGTTATAATTTCTGGGAGGAGAGCGGGAGTGACTATCTTGTGAAATGATCCCATTTTGAGTTGATAAAGTTCATGAATTAAAATCCTTAGATTAGCATTTTCTTTCTTCTAAAGACTCAGAATGTGCTTCTGCCTCTGTGTTACAAGCATTAAATCAGAGTTTATATGTTTCAATCGCATCTTTTTCTGCTCCTATCTGTAAACAGCAGTCTTTACTAACATCCTTGAGATACTAAGTCCCAGTGCTTTCATGACTCTTGCTGTCAAATCATATTTCTTTGCTGAATCTTCGCTGACAATCTGAATCTTACCTAAAATTGTTATGCCTTGTTTGTGGCAACACAAGTAAAATATGTAACTGCTTCTCTGACATCTTGGTCATGGCATAAGTATCTTGTGTTTATCAATATTGTTTTAAACATACTGGGATCCTGTGTATCTTTCCTTGTTCAGGCAAGACTTCTTCAGCTGAGGAGAGCTGCAGATTTGCCCTGAATGATTTAATTGTTTAAAAATATCCATAGGATTGATTTGATAAACCATCAGCAGATACATCTATGTAATTTACAAGACAAACAGTGCACAGGTTAACTTGTACTTAGGTCTTACACAAACTTAAGCTTGTTAAGAGTGAGACAGCTCTTAAGTGAAAGCTCAGTTTGGTACTTCTGAACCAGAAGGACCTAGCCATGCTAGTCTTCAATGGCTCTAATTCAGTTCCACAGTCCTCTTACCTGTGGTGCATTGGGTTATTCAAATTAAATATAAGTAGTTATTCTTAAAGAGCCACTTAATCTGTGTGCGTCTTGCTGCTTTTTATAGCTTAGTACTGTAATGGGGCAATGAAAAGAAGGAGATAATTCAAAACTCTGACACTACAGATGACTTCAAACTGTGAACAATACTAGTCTGAGTATCTTGACATGCTGAAAATGTGTTTGGATTTTCATTTTAAGTACTGCTTATAAAAGCTGAAAATCCTTGCATTTAGTTTTATGAACAAAAATTCTTGAAAGCTTCATAGAGACTTGTAAACCTTGTCTGAATAACTCCTGAAGTTTGTAGTCCTGTGTAAGTCATATAATGCTATCTATGGAACAACAGCATTTGAGTACTGCTACCTCATGAATCTTTGTGAGACCTCATGGGACAAGCTATCAGCCTTGCCATGTGAGCAAAATTGTTATGGGGTAACCAGTTACCCTGCATCAGCTGCTTCACCTGAATTGTCTCTACTTTCTTAGTATGTGGCTTTGTGTGGGTAAATTCAAAGAGGCATACCTACCTCTATTTTTTACTGAGGGGCAGCTTGCCTGGAATTAGCTTGTATTCATCTCAGACGTAATAGAGTATGCCTACATAGCAAATGTATGGAAACTTATTGTGCGATAACTTCTGTGTGTACTCGTGTCTTACAAAGAAGGCGAGCAAACCTGACACTAGGTTTCTACTTCCAGATTCTCTCCTCTGAGTAAAAAAAAAAATCACTGGTTTTGTTTTTAAAAATTACGTCTTTTTCAACCTGAAAAGTTACGGGTTTTTTTATATGAAAGATATGTAAATTTAAACTAGCCATAGCAATCTGAAAATAAAGAAATTAATGAAAAAATTCCTGTTCAGGTTTGCTTTGTGTATTTGGTAAATACTCACACACAGTCAGCTACACTGATTCTCCTGCATAATCAATTTCTGACTTGCATAAAGATATCTGTTAATATCAAAAAGGACCTGAATAAACTCTTCAGAAAACAACTGAAAATATGCTATCAGAAAGAATTCAGCATTTCTAAAACTTTTCCCCAGTGTTTTAAATCTCAGCCTCTTAAAATGCCTAAGATGTATTTGTCCATTGTAGAGCAGGCCAAATTACTATAGACCTCTAGTAGAGGAAGTTAGAAGCCTGCTGCATGTGTATGATGACTCAATGCCTCCACAGCTGCAAAGCTTTTAGAATAGAATAGGCTATTTCAGTTGGAAGGGATCTACAATGATCACCTAGTCCAACTGCCTGACCAATTCAGGGCTGACCAAAAGTTAAAGCATATTATTAAGGGCATTTTCTAAATGCCTCTTAAACACTGACAGGCTTGGGGCATTGACCACCTCTCTAAGAAGCTGTTCCAGTGTTTGACCACCCTCTCGGTAAAGAAATGCTTCCTAATATCCAGTCCAAACCTCCCCTGGCGCAGCTTTGAACCATTCCCATGCGTCCCATCACTGGACATTAGGGAGAAGAGCTCAGCACCTCCCTCTCCACGTCCCCTCCTCAGGAAGCTGTAGAGAGCAATGAGGTCACCCCTCAGCCTCCTCCTCTCCAAACTAGACAAACCCAAAGTCCTTAGCTGCTCCTCATAGGACATTCCTTCCAGCCCTTTCACCAGCTTTGTTGCCCTCCTCTGGACACATTCAAGGACCTTCACATCCTTAAACTGTGCAACCCAGAACTGCACACAGTTATATATACAACAGCACATCCCTAACACTTGCATGGGACTTGGAGTGAGATTGTCATTTAAAGAGTTTTCTTACTACAATCTTAAGACAACTTAAGAGAATGCATCTTATTGATCTCTCTAGGTAAAAAGAAAGGATGGCAAAGAGGTATTAGTACACTAAATAATAAGGGGGAGGAGAAGTAGACTGTTGTCTGTCTTTCCAGCAATCAGGTGTGCAGTCTCTCAAGCAAATGCCCAGACTTTGTGGTTTTGTGGACAAAATTAAAAGATAGAAATACGGAGCCCCCCCACTGGTTTTTCTGGAGTTAGAACTGGGAATGGCTGTACTTTTACCTTTTTCCTCTGTTCAGGTGATGTGAGTAAGTGGCAAGTCTGTGGAATCTCATCAATTGTATAGTGCTGCCTGGCCCTGAGATCTCCCTGTTGTTTCTGTAATTAGGTAGTTCTTGCCTCATTAAGATGACTGTATATAAAATCCAACTGAAATAAGTTGCCTTCATTCCATTTCTGTAGGTCATCCACAGTGTCTACTTAAATTCTACCTGTTCTACATGATGTTCCTCTGTGAGGGGAATTTGTGCCAGCTGGTGTCCATTGGGCATGTTTTGTAAGGGAGCATGTTAAATATATGCATGTGTCAGTGAGAAGACAGGGAATGCTTTTAGGCATTGTTTAAATGAGCTCGTGTGTATGACAAGTATGAAATGCAAACTTTTAGCCAGAGCTTTACTCTTACCTTGTTCATTAAATCCTCCACTCTCCAGTTAGTCATTGGTATGGCAAAAAAAGGAATATGCAGGCTTAAAGACTTGTAGATCTTGATCGTGCTGAAGCTAGGATCAAGGAGGTGTCAGAGATGAGAAGATGCCTGATGTCAGGATTATGAAGCTAAGACAGAAAACCTAGAGACATGAAGAATGAGGGGACAGTTAGATAAAGAGCAACTGTGAGAGGGAATCCTTTATTCCCCTACCCCCCACTGTTTATGAAGAACTGTAATTGGGAGGGAAACCGTGATAAGAGTTAAGAATGTTGCTTTTAGTTTTGTTTTTAAGTCTAGTGTTCTTTAGTTGTTGCTTTGCCTTTTTCGCTGTGGAAAAAGCTTGCATGCCTTTTTGAAAATAAATGTAGCTAGGAGAAGTGCTAGATTTTTTGTCTTCATGTATTTCCTAGAGCTGTAAGGCTTGACCTTCCTTTCACCTAGTTGTCAATTCTGATTTTGTATTTTAAAGAAATTCTGTAGAACTAGTTAAAAGGCTTTTTATGAACAAAAACATTGCCATTAAACAGCTTTTTTCTTCAAAAAAGAATAAAGAAATGCCTATGTCCCATATCTCAAAAGCAGCATGTCCAATTAACCTCAAACTTCCTAAAAATATTCTCCTTTGTCTTGAAACCAAACATGAAACATCCTCCTGTTCCCCACCCTATGTCTCACAGAAAGAGTAAAAGGGATCAAAATCGGGCTTATAATGAAAACCATCGTAGCAGCCTTAACTGGGAAATCATGACTGTCTGCATAATAAAGCTGCCTAATACATATTTTATTCAGTATAATAACTGTTAGCCTATAAATAGAAGAGTGCTATGAGTATAATGCTTGGGAATATTGTTTGCCGCTTGTAATTGTTAAATGCTTTTTTTGGGGTTACTCCAAGTAGTTGTTCTTTTGACTTGAAGATAAAACAATCCTGGCAGAGCACTAAAGCAGTTTCATGCTTTCCCTCATTAAGAATAGTGCTAATGGCACGCAGGACATTTCCCCAAAGGACACTAGCATGAGCTCAAACACTGAGTATAGCACTAATTGAACAACAACAAAAACTGATGACTGTTTTCTACACGTTTCTTAACAGTACAGATTGTCCCAGGGGATGATTAAACAAGCAAACAAAGAGATACTGAAATAATGAAGTCTTTTTTTAATGTAGAGCTCTTCATCTGTTATGTTAGAATGTTCTGCTTTGTTGATATTTTTAAAGCTTTACTATTTGTAATATAGAATTCCTGCTCCTTTGCCCCACTTTGCAGTGTATACCTTATATATCCTGTGAGGAAATGTGTACTGTTCCTTTAAAATTGTTGTGACACACTGTGCAAGAAAAGGACTGAAAAAGATTGTATGAATTTATGAAGGGGGGGCAGAAATTTTTCAGGATTTTATATATGTATGTGTGTTTGGGTATTTTTATATATATGTTTAAAATAATAAGGAAAATATCAATAGAATACAGGAAAGACCTGTACGAGCCTTAAAGACAAGAAAGAGGGTGCTCTGCAATGTGTTAGGATTTATGGAATTATTCTAAGCATGTTCTAAATCTACTCTGCGTAAATGCAAAACTTTTGTAATGCAGAGGGAAACCAAGAGATTGCTTGATAGGTTGGCGTTGACAGGTGTGGGATTGAATGGAGTATCTTTTTAACATGATTTTGTTAAACAAAATGTCTAGCTATATGAGGACTTAATTTTCTGACCCTTAACAATAAGGGCGTGTGAGAGAATTGTAAGGCTTCTGAGGTGTTAAACTATTTTCTATAGGGCAACTTGACTGAAAAACCTCTTGGAGTGACAGTTTTAACTACGTGTTGATGTTTTTACAGTGAGGTCATTAGATTCTGCTAGGAGCACGTGTAGGTGTGGTATTACCTTCCTACCTGATAGCCGTCCATAAGACAAAATATGGAATGAGGAGCCCATAATTCTTCTGGGGCTTCTTCGGTAGTGTGGCGTAGAGTGATGACGATAGATGGAACTAGAGCATTGTTGGCTGACCTTTCTGTTGCTGTGTGCCTGTGCTAGCAGCAGCGGTGAGTGGAGTGGTGTGCACAGAGAAGCTCATTAGCTCTTTATCATGTCTGCGCTTGCTCTCAATAGGATTAGATGACGAGGCTGTAAAATGTCAGCACCTTGTCAAAACTATTGCTCTGTGACTGCTTCTGCTGATGATGATGTGGGAAATTCTGTGTAAAAGTTCAGCATTGACGCAGTCTAACACATAATTTATCTTCTGCAAGCACTATTTGTGTTCTGAGTAAATGATACAATGGAGCTTATTTCTGTCTCCTGCCTTATGCCATTTAGAGTCGCTTTAGGCGTGTAATCATACTGCAACAAACTGCATTGCTGGATTGGACAAAGTCAGTTAGGTCTGCGTGGATGAAAAGGAAATACTTTAATTGTGCCAGAATACCATTTTTTAACTGCAATATGTAGGACCACCAGACATGATGCTGTAAGAAATGCTATGGAGATGAGTGAGGTCTGTCCAAGCAGGCCAGATTTAGATTACTGATTATTTAAGTAAAATTTTTTGGTATTGTATGAAGGATTTGGATTAGAACACAAACTAAAGGAACTATCCGCGTAATGATTTCTGTGTTACCTGTTTTTTTTGTTCTTAACTTTTTCACTCATAATATGGAAAGAACATCTCATACTCGAGCTGTGCTAGTTACCTCCATGTTTGTAGAGACCTATCTATTTCTGAAATAATACCAAGGTAAAGAACTATTCTGCACATCAGGAACAGTAGGACGTTTTTTTCTTCTTAAGAAAGTTAAAAAACTGTAATAGAAATAGGTGGCATATTTAATCGTAGGTTGGTGGTACAAAAGAAAAGCTTTTTACTGCGTGAGGAAGGTATCGTGAATTGTAAACGTCTCACCCAGGAAAAGATTTGAGTATACCTAAAACTTGAAAGGAAAGCTATCCATGAAGGAAGCAATCAGGTTTCTGCAAGATGGTGGGAAAGCATAATTACACAGGAACAGGATGTAACTGAAGAATTAAAGTTCATCTCTTTGCTGTTGTGGGTGAGAGGTAAAATGGCAGAAATGGAAACAAAGTTTCCTGATTATACTGGGAAATTAACAGAATTTGCAGTGAATAAGCTAATATTTATCAGATCTAATTTTGTTAATTTCTTTGTTTCTCTGTTTTGTTACTTTCTCTGTTTCTCTGATGTTCTCACATCACCAAGTGTGCCAACAAACTTTGTCAAACTGATTTTCTTCACCCTGCAAGTTGCTTATTTGAAACTTGATACCTTCAGCTTGTTGCATTTTACTACCCTTTGATTATTTCTGGTTCACACCTCTTTTCTAGGTTCTTCCAGGGAAAGTGAAAAATCAGCAACTGCAAAGCCTCTCACTTTTTACTTTCTGCTGCAGGATTTGTATGTCCATACACAAAAACTTAAAGCAAACCTGGGAAAATCAATGTGAATTCAGACATGACCAAACAGGGCATGCATTATGTGAGCATTGATTATCAGCTGATCCCTGAATGAGCCATTGTGTTCAGCAGAAGC
>NW_009230965.1:31708-34489 GCF_000690835.1 Fulmarus glacialis | reverse complement strand
ATTGAGGGCAGCATAAGTCCATTAGAGAAGCTATATACAGTCTTTTAAAGATGCATGCTCTGGATCCAGCCAAACAAATGTTGTCCTTTCCTAGTTTTAACTTAAGACCTAACTGTCCTAAAGTCCTGCAGTACTATTATGGCAAATACTGCAGTTATTTACATGACAATCTGAAACTAGTGACATTGTTTGTCTTTTAATTCAGTTTCATATCTAGCAAATGGAGGAGACCTTGTGCTCTGGCTCGGGAATTTTTTTCGACCCTGCAGCTGTTAACATCAGTAATTCACAGACCAGAGCTCTCCAGCCTTTAAAGGAACCAAGTGCAGGTGGAACATGAGAGAAGACTAAGAAAAATCTATGAACCTTTTTTGTTTTTTTTTTTTTTTGTTGTTGTTGTTTAAAATCACGCAGGAGAATGTGTCATAGAGGAACTCCATTCCAGGAAACTAGTAGTATAAGTGCATCGTGATTAGTTTTTGTTTTGCAGTCATGTGGTGAGAAATAGGGGTTGGTGAGTGGTGATGTACCTTTTTTACCATCTCACCAGATGTATGAGGATAAATGGCCACCATTGGTACTTCTGACGTGCTAGTGAGTTGGGGCTGTTGCATGGAAACAACATCATCTTGAGGAGAGCTTTCATTGGGGTTTGAACTGAAGAAGCTGTGTTGTGTTAGGTGCTCTTCCTTCTTTGATCATTGAACATCCTGGCTGAGTCAGAGCTTCCTTTCTTTGGTATCTTGAACACTTGCCCTCAAGGCTGTTAGTAGTGTAAAATTTGCCATCTAACTGAATGACTTTTAAAACTCTATGTCAATTATCAAGGCAATTGGAGGTAGTCAAAGAGATCAGGAAGACTACTTGTGGCAGGAATAGTTTGGGGGGGTTTTGTTTGTTTTTTAAGAAATTATCTAGAACATTGGCTGCTCTTCAGAATTACTACATTTTTGGGGGGAAAGAAACAAAAAGAAACCCCTTCAGAACAAAAAATTTGGTTACAAAAGAAACCATGGTACATGCCTCCGGTCTTCAAGTAGGAGCAAAATGAAAGCTGCTGAATTTCTCATCCACGATGAGTCATCTGCAAAAAAAATAGCATTTCTCATATGTACACATTTCTAATAACAATAATAAAAAGGCTTGATTAAACTGCTCTCTGCAATGAGAGATTGAAATATTCTTTGCAGTTCTCTGCAGTGTTTTTGTGCCTGTTTGGGGAAGTAATTAAACTTTCATAAACTTTCACAGGCACCTGTGCATATTAAATAGGGAACCTATATTTGTTTCTGTAGTTATTGGGAAAACAGACTAATCTTGAGATTACTTTTTCCCTAAAGTTGGTGTGTATTCAACTTTAAACAAAGTGCAAATAATATTAACACTTCAGTATCTGAAATACATCACTTCAACACATGCAGTTAGAAGGGAACAGAACTTCTTGGTGGTCATAGATGTGTCAAGTAGCAACTGACTAATCAACAAAGCATTCAGGGCTTAATACGAGAAATTTGCATCAATTTAATTATTGATGTAATAGTGAACCAATTTAGACAAATCACTACTAGATGTAATATACATTCTTTATTTATATTCCATTAGTAAACAGTTCAAGGTTATTTAAAATAAGTTTTTCTGACAAATACTCACATCTGGGTTTGTGCTGATTACTAAAGTAATTTCAAAACTGGATTGATAAAATGGAGCAGTTTGTTTGTGTGGATGTGGACTTAGCTGTGGTTTTTCTCTCCCCAGTTCCCTGAAAAATTCACACTACTCGTAGCCCTATATGCCATAATGACTCAGCTTTTAAAGTATTACTCAGTGAATAGAAACATCCCCCCCCCCCCCCCCAAATTTGTAAGCTTTTATGGACATTTGTTCTAGTACTTTTATTTGTATTTGTTAGTTAGTCCCATTTTACAAAATCCATCCCTGAGTGGAATTATTCTGTAAAGCCATTTTCACAACAGGATGTCCAGAGCATGCCTGTCTCTGAGGATAGCTGGCTTTATGCTCTTTCAGTGTACTGTTATAAAATTAACCTTTGACTTCACGCTCACAATCAACAAGCAGTTGGATTGTTTCACAGCCTCAGTTTTAGTTTAATTACTTAAGTTTTTATCACTTGTGCGTGGAAAGAGACCTGTGAATCTAAGGAATCATTGCCAAGTCTGCAGAGAACTTAAATGGAAAAGAGGTGTGAATTGTCAGTTTCATCTTAATAGGACTCTGAAGCAAAATGATTCTGTATTAATACTTTTAAATTTATTGCTTGTACTTGTTCAGTTGATGTACCTGGTTAATTATTTGCTTATTTTACCAATTCTCCCCTTCATTGATTAATATGTTTGTAGAAGTGGGTTCTTTAAATCTACCATCCTCCCCATACTCTGCAAAGCTTAGTCTTATTACTAAGGGCTGTCCAGTTGAATTTTGGTTTTTCTCTGTTTGGGATTTCCACAAGAATATGACTGTTTTTTTTTTTTTCTGGGTTGTCGGGGTTGTGTGTGGTTTTTTGTTTTGTTTTGGGTTTTTTTGTTTGTTTGGTTTTGGTCTTTTTTTAATGAGAATGTAACTTGTCAGCCTAAACAGGATGATAAGATAGAGCTGTGGCTGTGCTGTTTTGATTTTGTAATGAATTTGCAAGTGGGTAGTTTCACATGACTCACCCTGTAAATAATGTGCCCCACCCTTCATATAGTGATGCTGGAAGAAAAACTTGCTGTGTATATTTTCCTACCATCTTTATAGTGGCTGGTTTTTGGCTGTGATTTCTGC
>NW_009230965.1:7796-31677 GCF_000690835.1 Fulmarus glacialis | reverse complement strand
GCTGCATGGTTTAGGGGAGGAGCTGGGTAAGAGAACATAGGCTGTCATCTGCTTGTGTCCTAACCATCAGCACAGGCTGCACTGTGAACAAAAAGATATAGAGAAAGAGGAAAGAAAGAGGATGAAGGGATAGAAGGAAAATGAGTTTGAGAAGAAACAGGGAGAGAAGACGCTTATTCGGGAAGATGGCAGGTAGCATTGGCATTGCTAACCTTAAGAACTGAGAGGCATGAAATCCATTTTAATCCATCTTTTAACTGTTGAATACATATTTAAAGGAGGAAATGAAGTAAACAAAATTTTAGGAGGAAACTTTCACCTCTTGTTTGAGCTGTCATTCTGGGTTAAAACTTCCATGCGTGTACATCTCGGGTGGAATTAGATTCTGTTTACCCTAACCTGACTCCTGCAATTAAGGAATTTCTATTCTTTACTCATTTTTTAAATAGAACTATCTTTTCCTACCCCTTATGCATTCATTTGACTCTTGGATTGAGTGCTCCAATGACTTGGTTTTTTGAAGAAACCTGATTTCTTGCTAAGTTTCTTAGACAAACTGCTTAACAGTTCTTTCTCAGAGCTTGCATATATAGATAAGGATAAATGTCTTGAATATCAGCTGATAGAGCTGGCAAAAAAAGTGCACAGACTTTCAGACACAAAATCTCCTCCTTTATAAATAATATGTGCTCAGAAGATATCTCAGTGTAACTTTCTAGTTCTTATGTAGAAAATAAATTTTCAAAATGTAGAAGGAAGCTGTTATACTGGGTCACTAGTACAAGCTATATAGAGTAAATGTAATAAAATATCAAAATACTTCAGCATTTTGTTACCTTACATCTGTAATTTTAAGAAGTGCTAGTAGAAATAATACAGTGCTTTTAACTGGGAATTTTGGTCCGTGTACTAGGGGAAAAAAAAAATTACATAAAAGGCAATCTTACAAACTATTCCATTACTGGCAGCTTAGTCCGTAAATAAGCCAATTTTGGAATAAATCCAAAACAAGAGCACAAGGGGAAAGGTATTGTTGGATGGTGTAGTGAAATGGGATGGGGTTTTTCACCTTGGGGATTATTTGCTGAAAATAGCGGATGTCCTACCATTAAGCTAAAACATAACATGTTTAAACATCCTTCTACCTGCACATGGAAACACCTTATTTCAAGGTCTTGGGTCATTGAAGTGTCATATTGTAGCTACTTCTGGAAGAAGGACTTTAAAAAGAAAAAAAAATGTCAAATATGAATGTTTTTTGCAAAGTTGTTACCAGGATTTGTTACCAGTCTGTTTGTAATGGTAACAACTTTAAATGAGGTTTTGTAAGGCTTACTTGTAAATAGTGGGAGATAGATTCCCTAATTGTGAAAAGGTGTGTAAATGACAAATGTGAAAATTGTGTAAATGACAAACCAGACTGTGTGTGCAACATTAACATGATGGGGTTAAACAGAAGGAGCGAGAAGAGTGGAACATGTCAGCTAGAGTGGGATGGCGGGAGGAAGCAAAAATATGTGTGTGTGTACACATACATGTAAGTATGTCTATATAAAAAAAACCCATAAAAATAAATGAACGGAGGAGCCAAACACTTATCCTTGAAAAGGACAAAACGTGTGTGGAGAAGTATTAAAGTGGAGTGAGCTGAAACTGGAAGTTACGATTGATCGAGAAAACTGCTTACCAAAAAGTTTGAGAGCTGATTTGATCTCTCTGAGAACTTGGGAAAATGCCAAGTTGATTCTTCATATGTGATAGTCTTCTCCACAGATAGCAGAGAGAGATTCTCACAGATGTTGTCATGTGGAATACTGCTGTATCTGGTAGCTTATCCACAGAAAAAGACAAAATTTTGTAATGAATTACTGACCGTGTTACATGAGAGTGTAAGTCAGGAAAAGAATGGGTGATGAAATCTACCTCTCTGCAGCTTCTGAAGTTATTTATCTTAGAAGATCCTAAGTAGCTTTTATCTAGTATTCTTCTATTACTTTTGCTCAGAATGCTTTACTTGAATGTAGTTGATTAAATTACTGTATTTAATTGCCCTTGCAGCTCCCTGTGTGTGTTCCTATTTGTGAACAGCAGTGCTGAGTGTGGCTTTGGTTGCTGGATGTTTATTCTCCTTTTCCCATTGCTGCTATACAAAAGCATAAAGGGTGCAGGCTGAACTGCCTTTCTGAATAGCCTCTGTTCACCTTGCAAATACATATTTAAAAGGAAAAAATGGAGGTTACTCATCACGCGTCTGCAAATGAATTTTCCCTTGAGGTTACCTTTAGTTTTTCAGGGGTATTTCCCCCTCATCTGTTATTCAAATCTATGTTCTCTTCTTTTTCTTTGATCCAGATGAAATCTAAATTTGCTGCTTCCTGCCTATCTCCGTAGGCAGAGGTCCTGGCCCTGTAGAGGTCAGTTGAGGATTTTAAAATTATTCTAATGGAAACAGATTTCTACTTCTGGTACCCTTGGGTACCTCCACATTTCCTCACTTTACGCATTGGCAAAACTATTGTCTAATCCTGGCCCTCTTGCAGCGTGATATGGCATTGTCACCTCTTTGCTTCTCTTGAAATGAAACTGTCCTTTTAAAATGGCTCAAAATGGCTCTGCTGGAGCCATCTCTGTCATGTTACAGTCTGTTCCTTTAATGTCCTCCTTTGGCGCTTTCTCTGTCCATAGGTCAGATAGACACATGCATTTTGTCTTCAAAACTTTTTTTAGCTTAGCTCTGCCATGGCTGTTTGTTCCAGGTTTGTTTCTGCTTTTTTTCCACCGACAGTGCCAACTTCAGCTTTCTGCTTATGAACTTTTCCCACATGCTTTCCCCAAATCTGCTCTCTGCACATAAGGAAAAACTGACAGAACCTGTGAAATCGCTGTCGGAACATTCAAGCTCTTTTTTAGATCTCACCTTTGCTATAATGCATACAGAAAATCACCATCTGCTAAGTAGGTAGCGAGAGGTAATTGTGGCAGGTGGCTACAGATGGCATACAAATCTGGTACAAGCTACATTTGTTATCCCATCTTTTATTTCCTTGTCAGCACACCAACTCCTTTTGTCCCCCTGCATGCCTTGTTTTTAGAGTATAAGTTCTTTTGCTCAGAGCAGTTGTTCAGTATATTCCTCTTGTTGGACATCACAGTCCTGTCTGGTTGATTTTTTTTTTTTTTTTTTTTTTTTTTGTCTGGAGTGATTTGTAACAACAGGTGCTTTGTCCTGAACATCAATTTCACCTAATCTGCATGTTTTAAGGAGCCTGCTCACTAATTCCCACAAAATAGAGAAGTGGGAAATTCAGTTTTAAACAAGTATCTACTGTTGCTAATTAGATGAAACAAAGGAAACTTCTTTTTTTTTGTAGGTGAGCTGCCTTGCTTTTGATTTATCTGCAGTCTTTTTCTCTGCATTGTGTCTTTGTGAACTCATGAAATACTAATCTGCACTCTCCATCGTACAAATTTCATATTTTAAAAGCTCCATTATCATAGAATAGTTTGGATTGGAAGGGACCTTTAAAGGTCATCTAGCCCAACCCTCCCCCTGCCATGGGCAGAGACATCTTCAACTAGATCAGGTTGCTCAGAGCCCCTCCTGAATGTTTCTGGGGATAGGGCATCTACTACCTCAGTGTTTCCCCACCCTCATTGTAAAAAATTTCTTCCTTATATCTAGTGTAAATCTATCCTCTTTTAGTTTAAAACCATTCCCCCTTGTCCTGTCACAACAGGCCCTGCTAAAAAGTCTGTCCCCATCTTTCTTATAAGCCCCCGTTAAGTACTGAAAGGCTGCAATAAGGTCTCCCCGAAGCCTTCTCTTCTCCAGGTTGAACAACCACAACTCTCTCAGCCTTTCTTCACAGGAGAGGTGTTCCATTCCTCTGATCATTTTTGTGGCACTCCTGTGGACCCGCTCCAACAGGTCCATGTCTTTCCTGTGCTGAGGGCTCCAGAGCTGGACGCAGTACTCCAGGTGGAGTCTCACCAGAGCGGAGTAGAGGGGCAGAATCACCTCCCTCAACCTGCTGGCCACACCGCTTTTGATGCAGCTGAGGATACGGTTTGGCTTTCTGGGCTGTGAGCACACATTGTCGGCTCATGTCCAGCTTTTCATCCACCAGTACCCCCAAGTCCTTCTTGGCAGGGCTGCTCTCAATCCTTTCATCCCCCAGCCTGTACTGATACCAGGGGTTGCCCCGACCCAGGTGCAGGACCTTGCACTTCGCCTTGTTGAACCTCATGAGGTTCACATGGGCCCACTTCTCGAGCTTGTCCAGGTCCCTCTGGATGGCATCTTGTCCCTCAGGCGTGTCAACTGCACCACTCAGCTTGGTCTCGTCTGTAAACTTGCTGACCGTGAGCTCGATCCCACTGTCTATGTCATTGATGAAGATATTCAACAGTACTGGTCCCAGTACAGAACCCTGAGGGACGTTATGGGGAGCTGCTGTTCAGTATGTTTCTGAGAGTAGCGTAATGCTTTATACTGATATTACAGAAGGTTTCAAGTGAACAATGCGGTTGGAGTAAAAACCTGAAAATGTTTATCTACTGTGTCCTTGATCTGGTTTTCATACTTCAGAAGTGTGCTATGTTAAATTATGTTTCAATGTTATTTCTGGATTATCTTAGTTTTCAGTTTTTGCTAGTAACCTTAAAATAGTCTCAGTTAAAAGATTTCTTAAAAAAATAAATAATTGTGAGCATGGATCATTGCTGGAAAGTTTGAATCGTTAGCTTAATTCTTCCTCTATTTTTGCAGGACTTCAAGAATATGTTGAGGCAGTCTCATTTCAGTATTTTATCAAAACACGATCTTTGATTAGTGTTGAAGAGATCAACAAACAACTAATATTTACAGCGGAAGACAGAGAAGAAACAACAAACACGGTAAAAGTTTTTCTTTTCTCATGTGACAAACACCTTTCTGGGATGGAAATGCAATGAGTAGGCTTAGTCACATTTTTGGCATCTGATTAAATAAGGCCAGTTAGTGGAATGGTATTAGATATACATGTGGGCTTTGACTCACTTGTTCAAAACATGCTTTTTATTCTGACAAGTAGTAAACTAAATCCGTGGGATACAAGTTTATAAATTTCACATCCTTTTTATTCAGAGCAAACTGAACTCCTTCTAGTAGGGGGAAAGATCCAGGATAGTGAAATACTAGCAAGCAAATATAGAGGAGGGATTTCTAATGGCTGTGACTGCCTGTAAGGCCTACTGGTGTATAGTGATGTAGCAAAAGTTGGGGGAGACGAACGAATCCAAGGCAGGATGAACTCCATGAATGAAATCTTACTGCTGGTACTGAACTAGTCACAGGAGGCACTGTATTCAGCTTCTGTTAAAACGCACTGCATATGTTTTAGCTTGGTCATTGGTAACTTTCCTGGAGATGATCTTGATGCTTCCTCTCAGAGGACAAGCTTGTGTCCCATCATACCTTACCCCTAATACCATACCTGCTGTTTCTTGACTTGCACGTAGAACAGAACTTTTTGCATAGGGACAAACTACTGCTACCAACCACGGTAAACTGTGTACAGTTTGATTGTGGACAGGGGACAAAAGGCGATTTTGTAGTGATGTACCAAAATGCACATGCAGTGCACGTGCAATGTACAGTAACGCACAGCACTACTGCTTTAGGTGAATTCCTGAGTCTGTAAAGCACTTTTTATTCTTTCTTCATTCTCTTGGTAAGATATTTGCAAAGAAGCCAAGTTTTTAGCTTAAGTTCATTTGTTCTTACCAGAGGCAAACCCATTGTGGCACACTTGTTTTAATGAATTGTGAAGTTGTTAACCCCTGCATACATGCCTCTAACCAGATTTGTGAATTTGGGTGGATACCATGTTATTTGAACAAGGGAACAGAAAGAAACCTGCATTGCCTCTAACCAGATTTGTGAATTTGGGTGGATACCATGTTATTGGAACAAGGGAACTGAAAGAAACCTGCATTGTCTCCCATGTTACCAATATTTTGGCAATAAAAAATATTGGAAACCTGGATATAGGAGCAAACTTGTAACTTTGTGATGAGTTTTCTTCATGAAGTATTTTTTAGCTATTTTAATGAGTTCAGTTGATATGAAATGGATGTGAGAGAACTGTACCTATGAGCTTCTTGTAGAAAATATATTTGAAATTCAAGATACTGTCACAAAATGATAGGATTTGGTTTTATAATGCAGACTCTTTTTGATTCGATTGCTTTGGTAGCTTTGGACAGACCATTTAGGGAAAATTTAAATTTATTAGGCTGAGCTCTATGAGCCAAAAAAAAAAAGCAACTGCAAATAAATGTTGGTACAAAGATGTGATAATTCTGTTTGCAAATAGAGATGGTAGAAGCAGGGTATGTTTATCATGCTTGCTAGAATGGAAATCACATCTCAAGTTGAAATGATGCTTTCATACCTTCTGGTGTGCTGGAAGGAGACTAGTATTTCTGAAGTAAGACTGTGTGCCATGCAATTTAATTTTCCAGAATGTTTTTAATTACCAGTTATGTTAGATAAGTTAGTGTGTATTTGAACCATTATAGACTGCTTTTTCATAGTTCTCTGTACTGGACTTTGTTCTGTTCTGTCCTCAGACCTCCAATTCCCATGATAAACAACCACAGACTTGGAGCCTGAAGGTAACACCTGTAGATTACCTGCTGGGAGTGGCTGATCTAACTGGAGAGCTGATGCGGCTGTGCATCAGCAGTGTTGGAAATGGTGACATAGACACGCCTTTTGAACTGAGCCAGTTCTTACGTCAGATTTATGATGGTTTTACTTTCATTGGCAACACTGGACCTTACGAAGTATCTAAGAAGCTGTATACCTTGAAACAGAGTCTGGCAAAAGTAGAGAATGCCTGCTACACATTAAAAGTACGGGGATCTGAAATCCCAAAGCACATGCTGGCTGATGTGTTCTCCACCAAAACAGAATTGATTGATCAAGAAGAGGGCCTTTCTTAAAGTAAGGAGACTGTCGCAATTCAGAAGGGAAGAGGACTTAGAGAAAGATTTTAGTTATGGTTTGTGGGGTTTTGACACTTCTCAAAGCTTTTTAGGTAGAGACATTTTTAGTTTTGTCTATGAGAAGATTGTTTGCAGTGGTAATTTGTAACCAAAAATACTTTCTATGATGTGCAAGAGAACAAATGTTTGACTTTGTCCTCCCGGTATGGAATTTCCTGTATTGCTCCATTGTATCTTCTTTCAGAATGGCCAAAATTTCCACTGCACTCTACACCAGTGACTGTCAGTTGTGTGAGTCACCTCAAACTGTCGTGGTTGCTGTTAGCAGTTTTCAGCAAGCACAGCAGTGAAAAAAAAATGGTTAGGTACTGTTATTTAGCATTATCCATAGGTTTCTGCGGACCCATGTTTTCTGGGTATTTGGGTTCTATACTCACGTCACACCTAAAATAATGCACCGATGTATGTGTAAATTCATCTCTTGACTTGAAACTAAGGTGGTCTCAAAGGTGCCATGTAACTTAAGTTTTCTCTGATTAATGCTTTTGAGCATGAAACTGAAGCTAAGTCAACTTTTCACCAATTGATAATGAAGCTAATTACACCAGGTAAATACTACTGTGCACTTATTATTTTGGGGCTCCATTTAAATTGAGCTCTGTTTAAGTTAACACTGGTACTTCATAGTTTTGACACGAGCTAGAAAATCCACAAAAATATTGTGGAATGTATTGGTTTACATTTTTTGTAATACAGTTTAATGCAGAATCTGACATCTTTCTGTTTGTAGACAAAAGCAGAAGACCTACCAAGTATGTTTAACATGAATAATTTGGTGTTAGGACAAGCAAGTTTTGGCCAAAACAAATACAATGTGGTGTTGGAAGTCTGTTCTCCATTGTTTGTGCTGCCCTGAGGGGACCTCCAGTGGGGTTGAACTGGTATTAGTGAAAAAAGGCTAGCCAAGCTTTAAATATCTGTTAGCAGGAACTATATCATGTGCATATTCCTATGGAAAGGAAATTGCAAACAGAAATAAGGCAGACATTCTGACTTCCATATTTATCTTTGAGGGTGGGTATGTCACCATTGGCAAAAAATCAGGGCTTTCTGCCGGTGTCTGAAGTTATGAAAAGTCTGATAATGTACATTATGCTAAAGGAAAACAGATAAAACAACATGATCTTTAGACTCCAGGAAATAGGCCTCCCAACTGCAATTGAAAATACTGCATGTTTTTTATTTCCACTTCCATATGCTGTGATACTGCCAATATTTTTCCCATGAGCATGTCCTGAGTAGCTGGGATCATCTGATATATGGATAGGAATGGGTAAATACATTTCTGTCACATTTTTCCATTGTTTCCACATAAAGCAGTATGTGGTGGGTTGAACAAGGAGTGGCTTTTTTCCTATTGTTTAATACTATTTTTTACAATAAATTCTGAAAAGCAGTCACTGCCTGGTCGTTGGTCCTTTTGCCTGTTGGTCCCAGTGGTAAATAACGGTGCGAGTTTCCCACTGTGCGGGACTTGACTTGGAAATTTCACTCCATTCCTATATTCATACTTTGAGGGGGCACTTTCTAATCCTGAATCTCTTTTCTTTTTCTCCCTAACTTTGTTCTGTGAAGTCTAAAAACTAGTTAGGATAGAAACTTCATGTGATCCTCTTGAATTAAAAAAATGCAAAGGATTCAGATGACAAAACGAGTTATCGCTGGAATAGATCTGCAATGGTACCCACATTTTTACATGTCTCGTTTTTTCTCTACTTTTTTTCTGGTGGGAGGAGGGGAAAGAAAGGAGAAGGATACTTATTGATAAGGAATGGGGTTTAGGTTTGGCTTCCCCCCACCCCTCCCAAAATGCATGCATCTAGTATTTCAGTTGATGCAGGTAAGAGTATAGTTCTGTGTCTTTTGGCACAGCTAAATTTACTGCAAGTAATTGCATATTGAGTATATGTGTGTGAAGCGAAAGCAGATAGTTATTAGAGGTATTGTGTGATATTAAACAGAGGTCTATCTCTTGTCTGTCCTAGCAGCTATCAGGTGGAATTTAAAAATCTTCGTGCCACAGTTTGAAAAGGGATGAGATGAACTCCAGCACGTGGCAGTGCTTGGCTGAGTAATGTTCTGCCTCTAGCCATGGAACGAGCACACAGTGGCCACTGCTTTAGCCAAACAGCTCCTGCTTTTGTACAGTCATTCGTTGTTTTAAAATTACAGATGTCTAAGAAGTGTACTTTTTTCTAGCAGTCTTTAGAGGTTCTTTCAAAAAATATATATTGGTTCTAATGATTTTGAGATCTAAATTTTCAGTAAGGCTACAGAAAACTTTTTAATGACAGACGTGATTTCTAAACTTCAGGCTGCCTGCCTGTAATCAAAAGCTGTGAATAATTTCTAATAGGGAGCAAAGTGTATGAGTGGTGTATTAAAACATCAGCACAGATGGGAAATAGCTAATGGCGTGCAAACCTCCTGCTCAAGGAAATATTTTCCCCAAAAAACAATTACACTGTAGCTATTTGAAAAGTGACAGACATTTATCAGCAAAACAAGCTGCTAAACAAGCAATGGCAATTTTCCCATTTCTTATCCCATTACACTGTGGAGCTATTGATATGCTTGGTCTACGGCCAGAACAGGACTACGTCATAGCAGATGTTTCACGAGGGCAGCTCTGCGTGCTAAAAATCATCTGCCTTTCTAGAATCTCCTTTCTCAGAAATGATTTTTCTTTATGGGTTCACTTTTGTCCTGACTATTAATTTGCAGTGAGGAAAATAAACCCAACCGCATTTAGCTTTCCAGAACTGCCAGAGAAGTTATGCAAGAGAAACTTCCTGTTGACAAGACATGTATGTCTGTCTACTTAAGAGTGCTGCTTACTTGGATTTTCAGTGAGTTTATTGAAAATCAAAAGCAAAAAAATTAAAATAGAACCTTTTACAATATTTAGCATATTAGGTGCCTTATGGAATTCTATGGACAGGATTCTGGCACTGTCCTCAAAGAGTTTGCAATTTAAGAGTAGGCTAAAGAGTAGCCAAGACAAACAAAAGGAAGATGGTAGAAAGGGGGGGAGATGAAGCGACAGGATTTTTACCAGAAGACTCTGTGTGGTAGTAGGTTGGTTTACCACTTCCCGTTTCAGAAAAGAAACTTCAGGAGGTCTGGAGTGTGACAGTAAAGGGTTAGCTGGGAAAGGCGAAGGCGAAGTGGAGAGGCAAAATGGAAGGAAATGAGGTAGAGACAAAGGGGGGGAAGAGTGGCAAGGAGTAGGACGGCATGGAGGAAGAGCAGGCTGAGCTGCAGGGCGGCGGGTGCACATGTGAGTAGGGTGGGACTGGGGAGGACGTGGGACAGGAAGACAGCCCTGCAAGTAGTTAGAAACAACACTTTGAAACCAGGTGACAGCTATAAAAGAGACTTGGAGTTGACCGTAGGAACTGAATTTAAAACGACCACAAGGTCCCCAAAGCATCTATCTATCCTTGGGTCATAAATAAGAAGAACTTGATTTTCTGAGCAGCTGAGAACCTGCAGGTCCTGGACTGAGCAGGGTTTGCAGGCTTCCAGCTGCGCCGTCACAAATCAACAACAAGCTTTTAGTTCCCACACCACCCAACTTCCCATGCACGTTCTCTTCTCTCCCGTATTGGTAGCCACAATCCTTGATGAATGAACTACCACCATTTGCGGCTGTTAGAGACATGGTTAGATACAGTTTTTAACATAAAGGAATGCTTACGGTGACCACTGTTTTCCCCTTGTGTGCTGTTTATGTGTCCATTTCGCTGTCACTGCTGCTTCAACCCCCTCTCTGTTTCTTCCCTTTCTTTACTTATCCTTTCTTAGGCTGTACCGTTCTTTTGAGCCATTGCCCATGTCCATCGGTCCTTTCCGTATTTAGCTGGTATCCTGGGGTAAAACGTCTCCATGCAGGAAGAGGAACCGGTTGGTTTCTTAGGCAGGTTTGTCTACTTGCACCTCCAAATACGGAAGTTCTGGCTGTGAGGGGAGAGGTCTGGTATTCCTGCACTCAAAAGGCCTGGTGCCTGTGTCCTACGGCAGCCATGGCGCCGCGTGTCAGGATGGATGGGCGGGCAGATCTCATGTTGCTTTTGCAGGTGAGCAAACCTTAGTTATTCTGAGGTTTGCAGTCATCACGAGCCGAGGTAAATTGCCTACAAACATGAAAGAAGTTTCTTCTCCAGTTCTGAGGAAGGTTGTCTTTGAGGCGTATTATTTCTCACAAACTCTGCCTCTTTTTACCTCACCCATTATCCCTTTGAAAGGCCTACTTGCAGACTGTAGCGGAAGAGACTTACCTATGACTTCTTCTGGAGCCGGTCGGTGCCTCCCTGAATACTGGCCAAAAGTGATGTGATGGCCCCTTTCTCAGCTCCTCCCACAGGCCGGGCAGGCTGGCTCTGGTGTTCCTCTGGCCACCCGGGGGCTGAACTCTGAACCTCTCTATTGGATTTTGCAGACCAGTGACACATGGGTTCATCCTCTTTTTTTTCTAGTGGTGGTGTTTTCATGCCATGCAGATGTTCGCTCTTCTCAAAGAGGGTGTTGTGTAGGCTCTGCTCCTCCGCTGCCACAACAGGTCAGATGACTTCTTGAGCCCATCGTAAACTGTTTTTCAGCTACTGGTGCAGTGCAGGTTTCATGGGACATCATCTATCTTTGGGTGCTTCTCACAGAGCCCTGTGCTTGCCCACAGGCTGGCAAGTCCCTTTTGATCCAGAAGAGTCCTACCACTTCCATTGAATTCTTCCTCAAGGTCCTCTCTTCTCATGTCTCCAGCAAGAAGAGCTGACAAAACTGATCTGGAAATCAGTTTTTTGTTAAAACGAGCTTTTGTCTGCTTGGGGACAGGAACCAGGTGGGCAAAGGACGCACTTGAATAGACAGTCCTGGGTGTTTCAATGTCAGAGGAATATTGTTAAGCTCTGGCAGTCTCATTTTAGGAGGGAGGGGGGGTTGTTTCTCTCCCTGCAGCGAGGACTGTTGGTAGGTATGTTTTGCTTTGCATACCTCATGCCTAAAGGGGAAGGTGATGGACAGGAGATGCCTGTGAGGGAAAATGCGTAAGATGAAGTGGTGCAAGGTCATATAGCAAATCAGTCAGGAGCCTGGAGTTAGACTCGGCTCTTTCAACTTCCAGCCCAGCTTCCACTGCTGCGAACGTGAGCTCCTTCTGCTCTCTGGAGTCTCTTGCCTCTTCAAGGCAAGAAGCTGCTCCCAGCCCTTTATGGGATTGAAGCACGAAAGCTGCTCATGTGTGCGGGTCTGTCACCTGCTGCGTCTGTCTGTGTGCCCAGTGGGCAGGTAACAGCCTTAGAAATGCTGATGCTGAACTTCCAGCCGGCCTTCATAAAATCCTATTTTCTCAGCGGAACCAGTTTTGCTAATCCATTCCCCATTTATTGAGCTGCATTTATTGCATTTGCGCGGCCACCCCCCCAGCCCGGAGCTGCAGGCTCTCCCCTCCTGGAGAGGGGCCCCGGTGGGCGGGCAGCCGGGCCGTCTGCGTGCCAACACCTTGTGGTGCAAACGGTTTCCTTTGCCTTCTTCCCAGACCTTTTTTCCAGCCTTTTCACCTCAGCCTTTACCCACAGTGGCTCCTGGTTGATATGCTGTTGAAGAAATGTTGCTTTACAGGAGCAAAGCAATAATTAGCAAATAATTTCGATTCTTATTTCTTAATTTGAGCTACCTCTGCAGTGTCCTACCGATTTGTAGTTACACCGATGTTCCTAAATCACTTGGGCTCATTTGAGATTCTTACCTCGCTATAAAAACTTTTATCGTCTATTAAATATTGGGGCAGAGTTTGCCCGGGTCCTACTTCAAAATGTGTTGTATGGGGAAAGGGGAGCCATGGGCATCTGTAGCAAGAGACCCGAGTTTGTGACTAAATCGTAACGCTCGTTGTAAAGAACATAAAAGGTTTAAACCCAACCTTAACAGGGCCTGTGCTCTACAGGAACTGATCAGGAAAAGCAGGGCAGCTATTAGCTTTCAATTTATTTTAGATATATGCTATACTTTAACTTCTCTGGGCCTGCCTTCTTACTAGAAGGATTCGCATTTGTCAATTATTAGAGAATGTATATTTGTTCTGCCATCTAGTGTCCAGCTCTAGAAATACTCAAAACAAGCTTTTGGGGGGTTTTCAGTTACAAGTTATTTGTTGTTTTCTCTTTAAGTTCTTATAAACACAATTAGTGTTGCAGTGTAAGCTTCATTTTTAGACTTAGGTAGGCCTCTGACAGTAATAAGTTATACGCGGCACCTTCTGCTATTTGGAAATTTTGGGAATAGTAGGGAATAGCGTATGTTTCTTTTATGTCTTATCATACGTGTGTATGGTGTTTTGAAGACAAATAAATAAAGTAATGAGAAACTTTGACTAGACGTGTTCTTGCAGACTTGTGAATTATACAAATACTCTTATATGAACGTTTAAGGAGTACCAGTGCTAATAAGGATTCGTAGACTTGACTCCTAAATTCCTTAATTTATATTATAATCGTGCTACCCATACAAGAAAATGCCAGCCTTTTTTAGCTGTTGAACTCCCGGTATAAAACCAAACGCTTCTGCATGTGTGAATGTGCCTGTGTATGTCCCTGCAATGACTGTGGTTGCCACAGAAAACCCTCAGGTGGAAAGCACAAATGGCTTCAAACCCACGAGACTTTGTGTCTGTAGCATAAAAGAAGCGGCCGTGCTGCGCTCCGTGAACAGAATGGGGCTGGGGCTGGTGTTTAACCCCTGGGACATTGCCCAGCGGATGCTCACGGTGAGTCGGTCCCTCTCGTTGTGCCCGCCTGGCAGCTCTCCCTTTGCCCTGTGCTGCTGAGGGGTGCCTCAGGGCGGGAGAGACGTGGCACGGGCCACAGCGGGGGGCATCATGAAACACCACAATGGGCTTTTAAAGGGGATAACACAGCCCGAGTTGCTACTTGGATTCGCCCTGTGGAAAGGCGTTGATACTAATCACTAATAAAATTGCATAAATGGACTTCAGAAACTGTGGCACTGTCACCATGGAGAATTATTTATTCTTCTAGAGGTCAGTCAAGGATTATTTCAGGGCCCTTATCCTACAGGGCCCATTCATTACGGAGTACCTTCCACCCTGGGACTGAGAGCCATCGAAGAGTACACAAATCTCCTGTTCTTACCCACAGTTCCTGCTTGTCCTACACCCAACTCCAGGGGGGTGGGCTGGCACACTGGAAACCGTTGGGCAAGGCTGGCGTGTCTGGGCACGTGGCTGCAGACACCTATTGCTACCCAGGCACTCTGCAATACAAAATTAGCCCTGTTTTACGTTATATTCTCACAGTCATATCTGAGCATCTTTGGCTTTTTGTAGCTTAGCTGGGGGCCAGATACCCCATTAATGTAAACTGCTTTCTGGATTGCAGCCACAGGAGGAAGGAGATGCTAGTTTGTTTTAGAGCAGTTCCTTTGCCTGTGGAAGATCACAGGTTTTGGAGGGATTTCCGTCTTTTTCCGCCACAGCTTAACAAAGACAGATTTTGTATGAACCTCTGAACATACAGGACCCAACTTGCACCGTGTAGGTGCTTTACAGGAGCAAAGCAATAATTAGCAAATAATTTCTCTCCTCCTAAAGGTAGGAGAGAGTTGGAGTCCTCTCAGTCATTTGGATAAACTCAGTTGAGATTCCAGGCGGTGTCTTCAGTAAAAACACTTTGAAATCCCTACTCTGGCAGGGAGGTTAGTGGCATCCCTCACCCGCCGAAACTCAGCAGCTACATCCTGCAGCTCTGCCTCAGGTCAAAGCTCTCCCTGAAGTCATCAGGAGCTCTGAGCTGAACTCGACGCTCCCTCTGGGCAGCAGGAAAACCCGGAGAGAGGCAGCTATGAAGATGCTCAGCAGCCTTTCCCTGGGCCATATGTGGCCCTGCTTCTTTTCTGATTCTGGTCTCCTTTGCTTTTGGGAATTGCATTTTGCTGCAGGGTGTTACCGTGGGGGTTTGCTGACGCAGCATCGGAAAACCGATGTAATACCGAGTAACTGGCATATGGGTACATACTTGTATTTTTGCCCTATTTCCTGCGCACTTCCTTCCCCCCTGCCCTGTGCACACATGGAGCATACCTGTAAAGACATGGAGAAGGAGGTGAGCTGTGAGGTGAGAGAGTTTGCTCACTACAGAGATATCCACTGTAGTAAAGACAACAGTTGACTGAAAAAATGCAGAAGAGCATTATGAGACGGCAGAGTGACAGGATGGGGAAACAGACTGAGCGTAGGTAGATGTGAAGCGATACACAGAGGGAAAAATTATCTCTGTGTACCCCCTTCAAGATCAAAATATTGGGATTTTTTCCATGAAAATACTAACTCAATGCTTGTCAGCAAGCAAAAAAGCCAGTCAAATGTTAGGAATTATTACAAAAAGATCAGAAGTAAAGACGAGGATATGCTGTATAAATGTCACCGTATGAATCCCTGAGTCACCCGCTTTTGAGTGCCACTCTGATCCCTCATCTCAAAAAGGATATACCAGAAGTGGAAAAAGTCCAGAGAAGGGCAGAAAGGGTGACCAAAAGTGGGGAATACTTTCTGTGTGAAAAGAAACTATGGAAGTCCAGTGAGCTGGAATCCTTCAACCTGGGGAAAAATGACGTTAGGGAGGATACAATAGAGGTCTGCAGAGTTATGTGTGTCATAAAGAAGGCAGATGTGGAGCAACCGTTCGCTATTTCTGCCAAGAGAAGAATTAGAGGTCATCACCTACAGCTGGCCATAGTCAGGCTCAACGCAAGCACCAGGAGCTGGTGCCTCGTGCAGTGGATGGAGACCTGGGGAACCTCTCACCCGTGGGTGCTGCGTGGGCCAAAAGCTGAAGCGGGCTCAAGGGGAGGCTGGGCAAGCACTTGGAGAGCGCGGGATCCACTGCAGGTTACTGACTCCACAACCCAAACTAAGCTGAGGAAACCCCTGAGCCCCTTTCAGGCCCAGGCGCTGTTCAGGTGAGCGCTGCTTTCGGCCGGAGGGTGGCCCCTCTGGGAGCTTTGCCCTCCCACCCCACCGTGGGCGAGGGCTGCACAGCTGGGCAGCCCCCGCAGGGGCTGAGCACAGCGGCAGCAACCAGGACTGTGCACACCAGGGGACAACAGCCTGCGCTCCGGGCCGGCTGCTGCCGCTGGTGCTTTCCTCCTTCTTCCCAGGAGGGAGACGCAGGAGGTCTCCAGAGAGGTGTGTTTGTGTGGAGGCAGCCACAAACACGGGGAGGGAGGATGTGGGCATGAACTGCTGTGGCCATACTTACGCTCTCATGTGTTTCAGCACAAGAGAATAGTTTAAAGAAGGTATCCCGGGTCATCAAAGCCAAACACTTTCTACCAGAGCCAAATATGTCTTAAGCCTTTCCCCTCAAGCTCCCCCAGCAAACCGGTCGGGTTTCTCACGCGGTGCTTGGGGCTGAGAAGAGGACAGGGTGAGGGTGGCCACAGCGCCTAAACACAGCAGGTCACGGCCCCGAGAAGCGGTGGGGATTTGGACCACAGACCTGGCAACGTGCAGGAGAGACCACTTGGGCACCTCAACGCAAAGCTACTGCTGGACGTGCTTTAGGCCCAGCCCTACGGCGCGGATAGGACCATCACAGCATCCCCCAGGCTTGGCCTGAGCTCTCGCCTCGCCACAAAACTCGCACCGCAGTGAGCTAACACAGGTTTTGATGTCGATGTCCTTAAATTGTTTGTCTCTGTTTCTAACAGGCTTGTATTGATTTAGGTTAATTTGGTTACCCAAAAAAAGGGTTGTGCTGATTGCTCTAAATGGATTAAATAGTGATTTTAGTTAAACTGATGGCAGGCTTGTGTGTAGACAGGGCCTGGAGCTTTGTAAGCTAATGACTTGGCAGTAATGCAATGAGTTCTTTTAGACCAAGCTGTTGTTTTAAATATAAGACCATAAGTGTTACTATTCTAGTAGATGGTCCCCAAACGTGATGATTTTCCACTAACCTGGGCTCCTTCTGAATCCTGGCAGATCTCTTTGCTAACTCTCGCTTTTCTGATAATAATCTGGCAAGTACTTTTACTCCAAATGGATTTTGGATTAAATTCAAGTGTAAAACATGGAAAATTTCCTTTTTTTTGGCAAGTTTTTCTAATTTTTGTTCACCTTCCCAGCCTGCTAAATTTTCCACATTTTTGGCAATGGAAAAAAAAATTGTCTTCCTTTTTTATAAAAATTCAGATAGAAGAAAAATGCAAATGAGCCCAGCTCCTGCTAACAGCTGGGACTTTTCCCCACAAGTGAGACCTGAGAGGAGGACAGGTCCAGAAGCAGCCACTGTGTAATTTCCTCACTCAGAAAAGATCAAGGATGACATTAGCCCTCGGTCATTAAATCTTTCATGCCTATATCATCTCAATGGGAAGAAACCACTGTATCTGCATAAAGTCTTTCCTTCCTGCCTCTGAACCAGCCGACTGAGTTTCTTCCAAGTGAATCTGCCTTCACCGGTCTTTTCTCTATCAAACTGCAAATCCCATTTTGATTCTGCTTTCTCTGTTGATGTTTTTGTCTCCAGGTTGGAACTGAAATCCGAAGAGAACATGACTCCAGACCAATGAGTCACTGAACCTTGGTTATCCTTGATTTGCAAGGAAGCCTGCTGAGATACTGAGTAAGCCTTAGCTCAGAAGACAACAGTCCAGCAGGTGGGCTGTGATCCCTTCCTGTCTTAGGCAGGTTTATGGAACCAGAAGCAGAAAGCTGGTGGCAAGAATGAGAGGAGACTCCACGCCTCAGAGAACAGAGAGAACAGGACAAAAGGAAAGCTCAGGGCTACCAACAGGAGAGCAACTGGAGACCAAGAATCTGAATTACCTAGAGAAATTAAGTACATGGTAACCCAGTGTGCACTAAGACAAAGTTTTGGCAAAGAGGTTTCTATACCACTAGTGCGTGTTGGATCCTGGACTGTTTTAGGGGAAATTGGATCCCAATAACCTGGAGCACATGTAGAGGTGGAGCTGTGGGAGAGGGGCAAGACACAATTCAGGCAAATCAGGGGTTAGACCTGGGTTTCTGGAGGAGCTGGGTTACCCAGAAGGAGTAACAAACTGATTCTCTGTCCAAGACTTAGGCACTGTAAATGCAAGTGAGTTGCATTTGTGTGACCCAAAGGCAGCAGCTTGCTGGGGGTAGTGGTCAGTAAGAGAAAGGGAAGGGCAAAAGCACAGCGACAAGGCAGTCCCACAGCCATAAACTTGCAGTCTGCTTGTAACCCTGTGGCAATAAGCACTGTGGAAGCCACCCCCATCTTCACTGACACCCTCGCCAGAGCGAGCTGACGGTGGACGAATGCCCTTTCGCTCCTCCTCCTAACCTGCAGCGTGTCCCCAGCCATTCTTGCAACCCCTGGGCCTGCGACTGCACTCATCCCTCTCGCATACATCCTCGGTGCCTGTGCCCAGTTGTACCAGCGTCTCAGGACCGCTGACCCATCATCCTTACGTGAGGGAAAGGGAGCTGACACTCTGCTACGCGTTTGGGATAAAGATACAGGAAGGCTGCGGCAAAGCAGGGCCCTGGATCCATGTGCCTCCCCGACCCCCGTTCATTCCCGTTCATCACCCAGGAGGTAACATCCAGCCCCCACAAAGTAAACCTCCACCAGAAGCCAGGAGCTCTTCCCCATCTTGTACCTGGCTCTACAGCCCACTGCTCTACAGCAAGGCTCGGGGTGATCATTGAGACTTCTTATCCACAGCCTATTAAGTCCGGAGGCTTGGGGGTAGAGATATTTGTCAAATAATAATGACACCACCATCTTCTCACCTTGAACACCTGAAATGTAGGTAAACAAATCTTAAGCAAACTGACCAAAACATTTGCACAGAGCTGATGGGGGAGCTAGACTAGGAATAAGGCCGTTTATCCCCTCCTCCCGTTTGCCATCAGGTGGTGTCTGAGAGCTCCTTCTGGACAGCTTCAACGCTATTCCAGGCTCACAGCAGAAAACGCTGCCCATGAGGGATGCCCTGCCCTGGAACACAGCCCTCCCCGGGCTATGAGGCGGAAAATAAACTCTCAGATCAGAACTTCCGGCTTTGCTACAAAAGGCTACAAAGCTCACAATGAGTAAAAGAATATCCTACAAAATCCTTCTTCAGTCTTCCCTGAGCCTCTTCCATGAAACAATTAGTGGATGCTCTTGTTTTGAACTCCGTGACTCACTCCTGTAATTCAGTCGTGGCCTGGGATCACTCAGTCGCTTAATGCGGCGTGGGGAAATAGGCAATTGTGAGAATTTCCTCTCTCCCTCCCTCAGCCTCTCGCAGTAGCTCTGCGGCACGTGACACTGCAGCGCCATGCGACCGCAGCCTGGCTGCTCGCGTCCCAGATGTGCTGGCTCACCCTTTAGGCAACACTCGCAGTATTAAACAGCGATCAGGAAGGTTTCTCAAAGGGAAAAATGCATCTCGCTACATTTTACAGTACTTTGTAATCCAGCTGCAAGTGCAGTCCTTTTATCAGTGGTCTTAGTAGTTATGTTGTGGCTTAAGGGCTCTACTGGAGTTGTATTTCTAAGTCAGTGTCTTCTGTGTGTGCACGTGTGTGCACGTACGTATTTGTAAAAACTCCATTAAAGATAATAGACTCTATTAAAGCAATTACACTGGCTAATGTCTCCCACATTCTTTTTTATTAACCATATTTAACTTTGCCAGTCAGCAGTATATTTACCATTATGAACTAGTAAGTTATTTTTAATCACTGGATTCGCATAACGTACACATTTGTGCAACTTTCCAAGTACACGGTAGGTACGAAAGACATTTAACAATTAAACTAAAAGTGTTTCCAGAGATTGTCAGCACCCACAGGGTGTGTTTGGAGGCTTCTCTGTGCTTACCTTGCCTTGGTCATGCTTTGATAATTTTGCCAGCAGAGCAAGGAAAAAGCCCTCAATAATTTGCCAACTTTTTCACGTCTAAAAGAGAATGAAAACAGAAAACTGAAAAACTCCTCCTGTTGGTACCACACCTCAGACACCCTGCCTTGTGTCCTTTAAACAGTGCTGTATGCTTGTCAGGATGAAAAGACTATTTCATTCTCCGTCTGCTGCCTCCCAAGTGCTAAATTTCTGCTGTTAACACGAATGGCAGAAGGGGCCGTCGCAGGAGTGGCCCGGAGGGAGCAAGCCGCAGTGTCCTTCGCGCAGGGCTCCCTCCAGCCCCTGGGGTGGCTGAGCCAGTGAATCCCGCCGCCGCAGGCAGCAGCTTCTCAGGGTTTGGGGGCAAGGGCTTCTCCACATGATGCTCAGGCTTCTCGCTTGCCAGCTTTTGACTTCCCTCTGCTTGACCTCTTCTCTCAGACACTTTTTTTTACCCTTAGTCTCTTTGCTGTTTCCCTTCGGCGGTTGCTTTCCCTCTTACCACTCATCGTCATTTCTTTCCATTTCTCCCCCTTTTCCTCTTTTAGCTTCTCTGTTTCTCTTGCCTTTCCCTCTTGCTTTCTGCCAAACCATGCACACCACCTTCTCCCTTTCCGTTCATTTTCCCAAGGGCTGAATCGCAGCAGCTGTGTTTGTGTGGCCATTTGTATGGCCCAGAGTCATCTCCCACAGCTCGGGGCGCTCAGCTGAGGAGGGTGACCTTCCTCGGCTCCCTCTGTAGTCACCGGGGAGAGATGGGAGCCTCCAAAAGGTGACTCAGTTTTTAAGGCTGACAAAAGACCTTGTGAAGACTGATCTCCTGCCATGGTCTGTCTGTAAGACAAATGAATACCCTAATTTATGGGCTTTGAACTGGGGGCCAAAAGTTATTTAGTACAAATCCTGCTTTTGCACAGTCTTTTGGCACATGTCAGATGGATGAGGAGCACAAAACAGAGCACCTTCCCTCTAACCAACGTTGCTCTTCCAGGTGCCAGACTTCTGCCCGTACCTCGATGGTCAGCACAAGTCGCGCCTGCAGCACAGCAGCAGACTTGCTGACAGAGCCTTGCAACAACTTTCCCCCACCCCAAAGTCCCGTCTCTGCGCTATGGACAAAGCATTTGGTCTGCCCAAGCCAAGCGAGCATTTTCGCTCCTGTTCCCTTTTCGCTCTAAAAATAAGTATCACGTAAGGAATAAGGAAATAAAAGTGAAAAGGGAAGCAAAACTTTCATTCTCACCCAACCATTTAAAAGCAGGCGTCTGCACAATTTCCACGGCTTTCGTTTCGCCGGGAGAATGTCTCCCAGGGGCTAACTTTAACATTTTGAATGGAGCCATGTTTAGCCTTTTCAATAGCAAATCACACAGGAACTATGAACCACAAATGCAGCCTTATCTCCATCCAAACATTTGTTCCCAAAGAGATTTTTCCAGTTCTCTGTGATCAGACCAAGAAAATACAGGCAACATTACAACAACCCTCCCAGAGTTTCTGCGTAGGCACGCTCTATTGTACATTGAGGTTGCTGACAAACTGTTATATGGCAAAGGTCTATTTTCTATGTGGAAATCTGGTCCTACGATCTACCTGTGAAATTTTGTCAATGACTTTCCTAGGATTTCACCCTCAGCCTGGATCGCAGCTTTTATTGCTTGCTGAGCCAGGAATGCAAAAATCTGTCGAAGTCGCTTGCCCCCTCCCCTTTCCTGTGCATCTCTGCCCTCCCTTCCCTTTCAAACACTTGCGGGCACAGGAGGGACGACCGCTGTCCCCAGGAAGGTCCCTTGTCCCCGGGACAGGCTTGGCGGGACACTCTTCCCCACACATATTCCTTCTCCGCAGGTCACTGGTGGAGGGAAAACTGGGTCCACATCCACATGTTCTGTGGCCCAGACAACTCTTGGAGGTATTTTTGGTTAATTTTATTACTGACCGCAGGACATGACGTAACAGAAAAGTGTAATTATCTGGCCTTGTGTCTGACCACGGTGGCTGTTGTGGCGGTGGCTGCTACAGCTCGCTCTTTGCTCCTCGACTGCCATTCTGTGTGCAGCTGACCTGGTGGCTTTGATAATCAAATTTTTATTAGCCCATCAAGTAAAATGCTGGCATTGAGCCACTGGCAAGTTGTAAAGCTGGCCAAATAATTGGAATAATAATTCACTCACATTGAATGTGGCCCATTTAAAGGTGGTGCTTATTTCCTGAATGGAAATGAATCTCTTCTAAGGATTTGGTTTATATTAGTTCACTGCATGGTTTACTTGAGCCCTATAATTTTACCACTGATATGTAAAGTAGGTTCATGAATAGAGCAATAGAGCCTTGGCTGTGCTAGGAGATAGTGCTATGCACCAATGTAAATTATAAATGTAGAGTTAGAAAACCTAACAAGCCCAGCTGGCAAACTTCCATGTATTATCTCACAATAATTGCTTCCAGCCAGTAGACATTTTTTGTACAGCAGAAGACAGGTTATTTATATTATATATTTAGCCTAAAACTGTAATAACATCCTCTGGCAAAGGTATTATCTGATGGTGTCTGAAATGGAATCAGCTTTCCTCTTTGCAGGCATTAACAAATGAAAATCTTTGTGTCATCTCATGGCATTTCCTGAATTGGAGAATAAAATGAGTAGGATTTTTAATTCATATAGTTTATTTCTTAAAAAGTAAATCTATTTTTGACAACCAGGTTTCCCAGAATTGTTATATGTGGTTTGTATCACCGACCAGAGAAATATTTCCTTTATGATTCTAATCAGGCAGTAACAACAGTACCACTAGCAAGACTGGCTCTTGGCTTAGCAAGTGAACAAGCAAGGCACGTGAAGGTCACAGAAGAGAGTATGTTTTTTCCTGCTGCCTCAGAAATGCCTGGATGCCTGCTACGTTGCCCATCCGCACATTCTCAGGCAAGCACTACGGTAGTGAGGATGTGAAGTCAACGATTAGGAAGACTAATAAGGGTATGTTTTAGAAATCTTAGGCAGAGACAAATCTTAGTGACGGGCCAGGCTCACTACTCAATGTAGCTCTTCCACCTGCCGGTGATGACAGAGAATGAGAAAACAGGAGGATGGCACCTGGGCTTTATGAGGATATCTCAGGTGCTTTCCAGTCCCTCGGTAACTTGGGACGACATCATGAATATTAAGAAATCGATTGGCCTGAGTTGCCTGCTGCCTCCCCAGTCACAGGTCTCGGCCAAGGAAGTCTCTGCCAGTGTTTGGGTTAGGTGACTACTGGGTCCTGGTACAACCTCAGAAGGTCAGGCTGTGCTAATGACAGGATCCTTCTCAATAAGGGAGACTAGCCTGACTCAGGGAACTCTAGGCAGGTAGGCTTAACCTCTGCCCTGGGAAAAGTCACTAAAAACAATTTAATTACTGGTAAAGAACCCAATCAGTTGTGAACTGAAGATGCTGACGTAGTAAGTGCGGAAGGCATCAATGAAAACAAGCCTTGTCAGGCCTGGGACTCAGTATTTGTCTTTGATGAGAGCACAAGTTTGGTGGATATAGACCATCATAAATGTAAGACTTTCTGTCAGTTGTTTGAACAAGTATCACACAACAGCCTGATTTTTAAAAAAGAAAAGGTAGAACTATGGAAGATCAAAATATTCAATGGTATGAGACCTGGTGGATTGAAAAGGTGCGGTTGTCCAAGGAGAACTGTTAAGGAACGGGAGTTACTGTAGTGAAGTCTGCATGGAGCAGTATAAGGCTTATTGCAGTTCAATGTTTTTATCAAGATCTGAGAGTAAACATAACATTTCTGATAAGAAATTGGATAGTGCAAACACTGGCCAGGTGGCAAATAATGATGAAAAGAAGAGTCACCTGGAGCGGCCAGGATTGCTCAGGAGAGAGCCCATCCAGGCAAGTGATGTCTTAGTACAGTCCTAAGATATCTAGCTAAATT
>NW_009230965.1:0-7765 GCF_000690835.1 Fulmarus glacialis | reverse complement strand
AGGAATGCAGACTCCACTTACAGGAGGTGAGCTTCAGAGGATAAGCAGTGACTCTGAAATACTTTGGAGAGGTCAGAACAGAGAAGCAACTCAGCAGGAGCTCCCAGTGTGATGGGAGAAAAGGTGCTGACTGTCTTTGGATACACAATTGGTGAGAAGTGGGTAGGGATCAAAAGCCCTACATGAAACCATTGCTGGAATACGTATCTCGCTGGAGTGTTCCCACTGAAAAAGAGCACTGAAGAATTTTCTGCCGGCACATCAAAGAGCCACAGAAATAATTCAAGAACTGGAAAAAAAGGCCTTTCATCAACTGCTGTAGAGTTCACTTTATTTAGTTTATTCAAAGGAAGAAGATATCAGCCTTCATCACCATAAACAGTTATATTGGGGTAAAACCCCAGGGTGGGATTCAATCGCCTAAACATGGTCACTTAGAGCATGTGAGACGTGTTACTCCTCCTTTGGGCAGAGGGAAGGATGAGATAAACTCTCAAGGCCCTGCCCAATCCTGCGTCCGAGAGTCCGCTGGATAGTCACAAGCTCAGAGCTAGGCACGGTGTTCACTCCCTGTTCTATGCGCTTCGGTCTTCCCGTGCCAGCGAGTTCCACCAGCTGCTCTGCAAGCTCTGCAGGTAACTGAAGAGTTGTTTTAAGAGAGCAGCAAAATCCCCCTGCAATTACTGCTAATGTAGCCATGCGCAATCAGAGGATAACCTGCAGTTCCTGATGTAAACTCCAAGGACAGTCTCAGCACAGACATACATGCATCAAGTCAAATTTGAAGCCAGACCCCATCCTCCAGCTGGAGACCCCATGCACTGGGCTTTCAGCCCCCAGACTGCGGTCCTGCTCTAGCATCCCTTGGATTTCTGGCATGCAGGGAACATACTTCACATATTTGCACTTTTAATATCTTGTATTTCTGCTTAATACATTATTTAAGTACTCCTACACATATAAGGTATATCGGCATGAAAATGGGAAAAATAAAGGCGACAGGAACTCGTTGCCAAAGCTAACGCGTTCAAATGCTCTTCGTGGCTGGGTACGTGAGCAGCTCTGAGGGGCCCCGTGCAGCCCAGGGCACTCGCCCTCTCAGCGCCCGCTGCTCCTGCAGGCACGGCAGCTGTGTCGACCAGCGGTGGGCAAGCCACAGGATCATTCCCCAGCCAGCGTTTTCGCCTGCATCACAGCACCAGCAGGTCATTTGAAAGCACTGATGCAGTCAGCCGGGGACTGATAGGAGTGGGGGAAAGCCAGCAAGAGCAGCTGCGTCCCAGTGGGACAAGCTATTGACACAGCTCCGTGAAAGTGGGAGGCGTTTGCGAGGGACTCTGTGCCAGAGTCACTGTGACTGCCCAGACCCCAGGCATGCCCCTCTATGTGATCCACTCAACAGACATATACAATGGATGTATACAATGATCATCTTATGGATAAGATGACATGTGAAGGCGGTAAGGTCTATTAAAATGAATGGTACAGCCAAATAATGACAAGTTCAAATCCAAATACACACGTGCTGTGGAAAAAAAACCCGTAATAATGACAGTTCAATAGAAAATAATTCCATATCCAGATGTAAAAAGATGAATGCAGGAATGGTTGTTTACTTAGTGGCTGTACTGTAATGTTTAAATCCCAATTTGTGACAAGCAGTAGATACTGAAGAGTGTGAGACAAATAAATTTGAGGCAATTTGGGATTTGAGATGATTAGTATGGTAAAAAGGATAGTTGTTGAGAAAAATATTCTTATTCTGCTTTTTAAACCACCAGTGCTCCTGCTTTCATTTCTCCCTGTTTTGTTCTTAGTTGATCTACTGACTTACAATTATGGCTGGTCCACACTACTATGAGTAAAGGCCCCTAAAATCCATTTTTTGAAGCCTGGAGAACAGCAATATGAATCCCCAGCTTGTTTGCTAGTGATCAGGTGTCTCTAGGGAAACTAATTCTTTTCTTGGACTAATTTAAATTTATAGGAAGGCATTCAGTCAAACATCCAAAGGCTTAACTCTTTCGATTTGTATATCCACTGGATTAGCACTTCAAACATTTTTGAGTTATCTATAATATATGATTCTTAATCCCATAAATATTTTGAACTGAGTGGTAATGAGCTATCAGCTTTACTCTTGTTTTGAAGTCTACCCTGACACCAGTTGACTCACTGTCTTTGGAACAGGATCAGAAAATGATGCCAGCAAAGTCAACCAGCTGCTCCAGTACAGCTGTAGATGAACAATGAAAAAGATGATTCTGGAAAATTAAATGTATTCACCTGTAACAACAAACACATTAAAATCTCATCAGTTTCTTTCAGATTTGCACGAGTTTGTTTTAAGAAGTTGTTTAAATTATTTTAACAAAATCCTGGCTTAGCTGAAGTCTCTAGGAGTTTGGTAGTTTAATAACTGGGACTGGCACTTTTACCTTTTGCATTAACATTCTGATTTATTTTATTTACTTATCTATTATGAAGATTACTTTTATGCAAATCACATCACAAAGCACATTCCAGAGTTATTGTAAGTACCCACAAAGTTAACTAAAGCACAATCAAATTTAGGACATCTCATTTTGGATAGGGCATGATTGTATATCTAAGCTAAGCACTGATTAAAGCTGTGCAAAAAAATTTTGCTTCAGTTCTGTGGATGAGCTAAAAATATATATACTTAAAAGTTCTTCGCAGATTAACCCAAACTGCCCTTACTTTTACTGTTTTCTGACGGAAAACAATCCTTTGGGGGTGAACTTCACCACTGAAAGTGAAATGAGTTCTTCTGGTTTTGGACAATTAAAGTGAAAATGAAGGAAAAGTGGAAGAAAGTGTTAGTTTTCCCTGCAAAAGATGTTACTAAGGGGAAAGAAAAGGCGGTGAGCTGAGCCGTGAGGGTGCGCAGGTGAAAAGGAAGCAGCTCAGAGGGTGTGGCCCCAGGACCAGGCAATGGAAAGGCAGCGGCCAGATTCTCACTTGTGCAGAGGGCAGCAATGTGGGGAGCAGGAGCCTGTGGCCACGGCACACCACTGAGCTGAGCTGCCATCTCCCAGCCTCCCAGCCAGCCACGGCTATCGTCATCCCTTGTCCGGAGTCTTCTGGTGAGATGTGGCAGCTGGGGTGGGTGCCCTGCCTCCCCCTGGGCACAGCCCGCATCTCACTCTGGTCTGCGCCAGCCCATGCTGCTGCTCTGCCCTAGCCACCTCTTCCTGGCCTCCCACCTCTCTGCAGCTTCCCTAGTCCATGCTGAAGCCATGCTTCAAAAGGTGCCACACATAAATGGTTTTTAAAGCGAAGGAGAGATGATGAAAAGAAAACTTGAGAAAACCCGTATTAGAACATGAGGACATGAGTATGACGGTTATTTACTCTTCTGCTCTGTGATGGATGCTGAAGTGCCACATGTGAGCCTAGCTTAAAAAGATGTCTAGATCCTGGAGAGGTCAAAATAAGTAAGTCTAACATGTCTGGGCTTTCCTCATTTTCATGCTAGGCAAGACCTTTTTTTTTCTGAATTTGACTTGAATTTGCAAGTAGAGTTGGCGTCCCTTCAGCGGCATGTTTTGGTGAATACGTTATTTACTGCTGAAATAGAAAAGGTCTCTGGTGTAGCAGTGATGGGGTAGAGAGTAAAAAACAAAGACGAATGCAAGAAGACAAAAAGCAGAGTTTGCAGCTGAGCTATGAGACGAACCAGAGGCTGTAAGGGACAGAGCTACAGGAAATCTGTTCATGATGGCAGCAGGTGCAGGGGGGAGCTCTCATACACTGATGTCAATTGGAAGCGAAGGTACCACACAAAGAAGCAGCCATGTGTAGACAATGAGAAATAGAGAGGCTGAGACGAGGAGTGGAAAACAGAGGGGGCAACTCTGAGCTGGCACGAGGGCTCAGGAAGTAGTGTGAGAAGGAAAGAGGCAGCAGCACTGCCTTCAGTACACAGGAGGGATTGTTAAAATTTGGTGGGATTTCTGATGCAGCATGTAATGCTGTAGTTTCACAGTCGCTTTCAACTGGAGAAAGGTTTTTGGTGAAAAAAAAAAAGAAAGGTTTAAATCCACATCTGTTCCCAGTTTACTGCAAAGCCAGAGGAACTCTCTTGCCAGCACAAAGCAGGCAGTAGCATGGGGGAAGAGAAGGAAGGCACAACTGGAGAAGCAGTGAAGGGAACAGGCAGGACCATTTCTTTTGACAACTGTTCAATTGAAAATTGAACGTGAAGAAATAGCAAAACACTCCAGCTCCCTTCCGTCTAATCTAAAATAGAAGATAGACATATAATATCCATTATTAGGTATGCTCTTCTGTGTAATTTCTAACACCATCCATCTCACTCCAAACCCCTGAGTACCGCCCAAAAGTGCATTAGAGCAAACTGTAGGTGGGTAGATTTCTTTGTAAGCTCTGGATGTCTCACCATGTCATTCAGATCAGACCTTCCATGAAGGGCGCAATTCAAACAGCATTAAAACCCAAGAATACTATTCTTACCTACTAGTATTTGCTTCAGAAGTCCATCTGCTTCCTGTACCTTTTTCTCCAGGTATGCTTAGTCCTCTGTTGAAGCTATCTGCCATCTCACTCCAACCCATTTCCAACGGTCTGACAATTGAACAAGGGTAATTGTCCAATACTATTCATTATCTACTCAAGTAATGTTTGCTGAGTACTCTGTTGTGGTGGGACTTTTTTGTTAAATACACACATTGATAAGAGTACACGAGACAGCCACCTGAAGCAGAAGTGTTGAAGTTTGGGATAAACTTTACCTCTTGGAGTAGATTCACAGCAGATGCAAAGAACCCATTAACAGGGCTTCTTTATGAATACAGATCATGCCATGCTTCTTTTGAATACTAGTTTAGAGAATAGTTACCTTTTGGTAGCTTTGGACTGATCAGCTTCTCTAGAACCTCTGTTCAACATGCTGAAGCATATCTGATGCTGATGCTGAGTTATTTGAGGTAACACGAACAAGGGCTGGCTGCAAAGAGCTGCAGAAGGACCCTATCAGGCTGAATGACTGGATAATCAAACAACAGATTAAATTCACTGTGTATAAATTGAATCGGCACCTACCGGTAAGAACAATCCTAGCCTCTCACATAGGATGAAAAACTCCGAGATGTTCACCACCACTGGGAAGGAAACTGTGGGATTAGTTACATATCAGAAAACATCAGCTAAGTGTGAGGCAGCAGTCAGAAAAAACAAATCAAATGTTATGAACTATTGGTAAAGGAACACAGAACACAACAGGAAACATGAAGATGCCATCACTGTAGAAATCCATGGCTAACCTGCACCCTTACTTAGCCCCTCATCCCAAAAAGCAGAAATAGAAAAGATCTAGAGAGAGGCAACAAAGATAACCAAAGGTTTGGAGCAGCTTCCGTACAAGGCCAGTCTGAGTAGCTTAGCACCACGCAGTTTGGAAAAGGGATGACATGATGTGATAAGACATAAGGAAATCATCAGAGGCATGGACACATTGGGAAAAATCTGTTTCTTCAAGCACAAAAATCTGTCAGCTCTCAAAGGCAGCGAGCCATAGCCAGGCTCAACGTAAGCACCAGGAGCTGGTGCCTCGCGCAGCGAGTGGAGTCCTGGGGAACCCCTCACCCATGGGTGCTGTGTGTGCCAAAAGCTGAAGCGGGCTCAAGGGGAGGCTGGGCAAGCACTTGGGAGAGTGGGTGGGACATTGGGCGGTGGGTGGGAGAGTCCAAAGGGGAAGTGTTGTGTGTGCTGCCTTGTTCCTACTCTTGCTGAGGCAACTGCTCTGGGCTTGAGCTGGAGGCAAGGCTGTGCTAGATGGGCCCTTTGTCTGCACCACTACAGCTGCCCTTTGACAACAAATTTCTCTCTGACTGACGGGAGCTAGCACTGACATCATCTGAATCCGACGCACTACAGCAAGGCTGAAGGAAGAAGGAGAAGGATGCGTGGCTATTTTTGGCATGTGAGGCACAGCTGCTCGCTATCTTTTACAAGTCAGGAAGGGCACAGAGTGGAACATGAGGTCAAAACTCCCTTAGCATGTCCTGTATGTCCTAATAAACGGACTGAAACCCAAGAACATCAGTAAGCTGTCAGTTGTTAGATAAACGTGGGCTTTTTTCTAGCAACTTTTCTGAGTGTTATGAAAACTTCCCTGTGCACAGGACAGTATTTTTAACTTATAATAGCATTTACTGTATCTGAGAAGGCAAGAGCATTCTTGAAGACTAGGATGGATGTAGGTCATCTTGAAAAATGCTGATTCCATACACATGGCTAGTGGGTATGATGATCCATGATTCAAGAAGGTACTACTTCAGCAAAGAAGCTACAAAGCTGTAGTCAGTGGATAGTCATAAGCTTATATAAAGCTCATAATTATGGTATCACTAGAAATAAAACTGAGTAGAGAAATACTCAGGGATAGCAAAAGGTGATGCATGTCTTAACCAGGGAGGAGAAGATACATGGGAAATGATGTGGGACTAAAATTACCTACATCACAAAATGGGGAAGGGATTTTAGCAGAAATTCATGTTGTTGCAATGATACGTAAGTTCAAGGGGACAGCCTCAGGAAAGGTACAGTGATCTTAGAAAAAGGACTTCAAATCATTTGCGGTATATTTTTGTGGGTTAACTCCGGTAGGCAGCTAAGCCCCACACAGCTGCTCACTCACTCCCCCATGGTGGGATGGGTGGGAGAATCAGAACGGTAAAAGTGAGAAAACTCGTGGGTTGAGGTAAAGGCAGTTTAATAGGGAAAGCAAAAGCCGTGCATGCCAGCAAAGTAAACCAAGGAATTCATTCACTACTTGCCATCGGCAGGCAGGTGTTCAGCCATCTCCAGGAAAGCAGGGCTCCATCACGCATAACGGTTACTTGGGAAGACAAATACCATAACTCCGAATGTCCGCTATTCTCCTTATTCCCCCTAACCTTTACTGCTGCGCACAATGTCATATGGTATGGAATACCCCTTTGGTCAGTTGGCGTCAGCTGTCCCAACTGTGTCCCTTCCCAGCTTCTTGTGCACCCGCAGCCTCCTCGCTGGTGGGGTGGGGTGAGGGGCAGAAAAGGCCTTGGCTCTGTGTAAGCACTGCTCAGCAGTAACGAAAACATCCCCGTGTAGCAGGAACTAAAACATCCCTGTGTTATCAACACTGTTTCCAGCACAAATCCATAATGTGGCACCACATGAGCTTCTGTGAAGAAAATTGCCTCTATCCCAGCCAAAACCCATACATATATATAAATGATAGCACCTTGCAACAAAATGAAAAAGCTCTGTGTTTGACATCCAAACATGTGAAGCAGTACAAAAGTAATGAAAATACATGCGGAGCAGAGATTGATTCCACGTTTAAGCTACAGAAAGCCAATGAATACCATACTATCTAATTGCTTGCATGACTTGCTGAATTCAGTGAGTATCTTGACACATGAGGCGGTGCCAGAGAAGGGCCCGTGAACAGTCACATGATGGCTGTAAGACCCAAGCAATGCACAGTATGGCTACATTTGAAAACGAATCGTTTCCCAACAGTGTATTTGGTATATATATTTGGTATAGCCATATCCCCATGATGCTGGGACTGCAGCTCCCCAGGACGCGCGGGAGGGAGGCTGTACGCCTCTGTATGTGTGGCAGAGGCCGCTCTTATGGTGCGCTGGTCCCTTCAGGCTGATGCAGATGGGGAGCAGGACCGGAGTCGCCCTGTCTTCCCTCCTGATTTAACGCCGGTCTCCTGCGGTCCTGGGGG
>NW_009230964.1:347-2012 GCF_000690835.1 Fulmarus glacialis | reverse complement strand
CTCTCGAGGAGACATCTCCCCCATCCCTCTGCCCAAGGCAGGCCCTGTGCCAAACCACTCGCATTCAGTGCGTGGGAGCTGAGCTGCCGAGCTGCACAGTCAGCTGCAGCAGGGCATCAAACAGGTATGGACCCGCTGGACATAACGTGTATAATGTACCACACATCTGCCTGTGATAGGAAGCATAGTCAGAGACAGTTCATTATTCAATGGCCCTTCCCAAGAAGGGTGGCGAGGGTGGCTGTACCACCTCGTTCTGCAGATCTAGGTACGAGCCCTGTCTGAAACGTTTACTTATCCCTGTGAAAGTGCTCGGGGTGCTCCGGTGCAGCTGGAGTGATGCTACTGGGTCTGCGCTCTGCAGAGCACCTTGTAGCTGCTGGTGAAGCACATCCACGGGTATTTAGGAGTAGCAATTCCCGACAGAGCTGAATAATGTCATCAGCTGTTGAACACGTGTCAGATGACCTTTCCTTGCACTCACTCTCCACGATATCCCATTAATCAGAAGAGCAGAGCAGAGCTAAGAACTCTTTAACAAAATTATTGTAATCTCTGGGTTTCTCATTCATCATGTAGCAGCTCAGCAGCCTCTGCACTCCCTGTGGGTGTTAGAGGATCCCCCAGTCTTTGCTTTGAAACGCCCTTCCCCTTCCTTTTTCTGTCCTTCAGCTCTGCAGGCTTGTGGTTCCTCCGCCTATTAGAGCTTTGCAAATTCCCACTCACTGGGCTTGCGGGTTTGCTCATTCTTAGCGGGCACCTTATGGCACCTTCCCAAATCACTGGCAGAGCGGCAAGAGCCGTGGGGGGCTGCGAGCTGGCAGGTGGGGATGACAGTGCCATCTGTCACCACAGCAGAGAAGCCAGGAGGGGAGCAGAGGCACCGCAGTGACCCCGTCTTTCTGGAGCGTGGCGAACCCCTCCCTGTAGCAAGCGCCCGCACGTGTGCCCACGCGTGTGCAAGGACGTCCTCTCAGCTCCGGTGCAGCCGCCCTGGCCCGTGGGGGGATGCTGCACGAGGGGCCACGGTGCTGGGGCTGCCTGGTGCTGCGGGACCCCCAGCCTCGCAGGCGGCTGTGGGGCTCCAGCTAAAGCACTTTGCAGAGTCCCTGGCGAGCCGGTGGCTCATGGCGGGGCATGCTGAGCTCCTCGGTCATGGGTGATTCAAGCTGACTTGGGTCTGTGAACCGGAGCCACCTCTGAATATTCCCATTTCAATCAGGCTGTGCTCTGGAGAAGGGTCTTGTCAAAGTTGGTATTTTTGCTGCAAGATAAAGAAAAAATTTGTAAACGAGAGGCAGAGAGAGACAGATGGAGCAGATTTACACCTGTGATCGGCTGCCTGGCATGGAAATTCCCAGGAATGCTTTTGCCTGGAGCACGCTCAGACAAGTGGCTGTTAACCCCGGGGTCCACGGGACCCAAAAGCATCCCACGCTCCTCACAGGGGGACGTGAGGCTGAATTAGCCCTTTTCCCCAGCAAAACATGAGTGCTGCTGGCTGCTGCTGGCACTGGATGTCTCGGGAATAGTGAAACATGAGCTGTTCACGGCACACAGGGTCCCCAAGCACCAGGGAACGCAGCTCCGTGTTCCCGGCAGGCCCCGGTCCAGTGCCATGCTGTCAGTGTGGGGCCGGGCTGGGGACCTCCGCCCCTCACCACA
>NW_009230964.1:0-310 GCF_000690835.1 Fulmarus glacialis | reverse complement strand
AGCCGCAGCTCCTGCACGCGCTCGTTTAACATGCAGGAACCTGTGACAGTGCTGAATCCCTCAGATGTGTGCACAGATCTGCCGCCTTTGATTTGAGGAGTCTGAGCTTGTCCAGGTGTTTCTAATGAGGCTGCGTTGCAAAGCAATAGGATCTGGATTGCTGGCTGATGCTGTATTTCCAAACTAACAAGAAAAGGAGATCAGTCGAGGTAACTATTCACCTTTTCAAAGCTTTGCAAGCAACAAAACACGGGTCAAATGCAGACAGGAATAGTTCCGGCCAGAGTTTGCCTATTGCCCACGTGGGGAG
>NW_009230963.1:0-70496 GCF_000690835.1 Fulmarus glacialis | reverse complement strand
AATAATATATAATGTAATATATATAATGCAATATGTTAATGTTCTATAACAATGTCTATAGATGCCTATGAGACTATGGTTTTATAGATAAAATACACCCGCCTACCATTTCCCTTTCCCTGGTTTCCCAACAGAAGCAAGATTTCCATTGACAAAGACTGCTGTTCATTATTAAGCTTGCAAATACAATTCCCAGAAATACATACACTCAAAATGGTGTTATTGTTGGGCTAATTTTTCTTTTTTTTGTTGAGCATTTTCTCACAAGGAAACTCACCAAACTTAATGCAATAAAACTCCATTTATTTGCACTCATAGGCTAATTTATAGCAGACATCAGGGAAGATATCCACTTGTAAGCAAAACCAACCTCCTGTGAAATATTCTGAATGACTGAAGCAGCTGTGTACCACTCGGGCAAGAATGCATTGTCTAAGTGAGGAATTTTAAATTAGTCCTAGCTAGCTATATGTACAGACTCACAAAACAATGTAGCTGGGGAAGCACATGGGAACACAGAGAGTGGAAAAGCGTGTGAGTACCTTCTTTGTGCTCCCAGCCGCCCTCTCGTACCCCTCAGTGCACTCACCTTCTGATTGAAGTCCCAGGGGAGAAGTGACTGATTACAAAAAAAAAAAAAAAAGGTTTTACACTTGGAAAATGGGGAAAATCTGCTAGTATTACTTCACATATTGTTGAAGTTACCACTTTGGATAGATTTTGCACTGCAAGATCTTTTGCCCAGTATTTGTTGTTTTACTGGTCAAATGTAATTTGGAAGTAATGGAAAACAGAATCTTTCCTAAATTAGGAAAGAGAAAGAAGGAAAAAGTCTCTAGGCAGAACCTCGGACCTGAACAAATGTGTGCCCGTTTCCCTGTAGTTGTTAACAGGGGGATGAATGTAACGCATATTCGGTTTTAGTTAAAGTTTCTGAAAGATTCTTCCACTCCTGCCATACTCAAACCACAGGAAAGCATTATTCACTGAAGCACTGTATATCATCTGTTCTTTTGCTGATTACGTTTTTGTTATAGCCAACTTTCCTAGAATCATGTATTCCAAATCAGATTTATAGTTGCCATGTTAACAAATAAAAAATTATCCTTCGCCTTTCTTCTGCAAGACCTTTAAAGAAAAATGGAGGAAGTGAGCTTCTAGTATTAATAAGGACTGCTGAAGTGCCAGCTTTTTTCTAACCATTTTGTTTTATATTACTGCTAAATATAGGTACTCCTTAACAATTCCCTTGGGGAATGTTCTTCTGTTGATGCGCTAAAGAACACTGTGGAATTCCCCTTAATTTTCATTGGCATTAATGATGTCAATCTCAAAGAATACTTCAAACATATAATTGGAAAGTTTATTGAGATGGTCTTGGTTATATAAGTTAATATATAATTAATAGTATTTTGTATGGGAAAACAGATTGAATTTTATGCTCATTTCCTCAATTTATGAAATCTGCCATGTTACCTTCCTATGGAGGGGCAGGGGGAGAACCCACCTTCTATTCCCTAAAGAAATAACTCTTCTTCTATGTTGATGTACTTCTATCTCTTGAGAAAACTGTCTCTAGGAAAAAAAAAAAAAAAAGTAATTTTAGGGAAAGTGATTAGTGTTTTTCAAAAGCCTACATAGAAAAACAGGCACGAAGTATTGCTTTAAGGTGCTATAATGAAACAGTGTGACAGTGTAGCAATCACCCTGTTCACTGGACTGGGGTCTTATGTATAATGTAAACTGTTGCTTTTAACATAAAAGATATATTCTGCTTCCTGGATTTCCAGAAAGTACTACTTCAAATGAATACTATGAATGTTTAAGGAAATGAGAAAATAGTTGTTTCTGTCTTTTAGCCTTTCCATTTTAACTATTTTCATGAGACTTTTGTCAATTAAGCTCTTTCTTCCTTCTTTGGGACTCCTGTAGAATATTTTGCTGATCCCTGAAAATGCTCCTCTCGTTAAATATGGACAGCTTTTGTTTATCCATGAGTAGATAATCTGCGTTGCAGATTATTTCTGCAATGTGTGTTAGTTCGAGCAGAGCAGTGTATGTATGTAGCTACACGGCTTTCACAGCTATGAATTCGGAAGCAGCATCACAGTTTCATGTGGCACAAAGATGGAGCTCCAAATGTGTGCTGATCTCTGCTGGACCTGGGAGCACTCAGAAATGTGATTCAGAGATAATAAAATTTCAGGTGAGTGACAGCAAAATAAATACACCTAAGGATGAGTACAGTAGTGCATGTAGGTTCCTCAGTCTTTCTGAAAACCAGTATCCTGGGAAGGACATTGCAAAGATATCTGAGTAACAAAGGCTTCTAACTTGATGGAATTGGATTTCTCTGTATTAACTACACATTATCTCACTTCTTAACCAAACTTTCCTATCACGTAAACTCTGCAGTACCCTTTGCCCTGGATTAGAGACTGTACTGAATTTAATGACCCATGGCGGTCAGATGGATATTTACAGGAAAGGGGATGGGATGTGGGAACCTGTTCAAGCTCATCTTTTCTTAGAGATTATGTTGTTTGATAGCAAGTGTTTCAGTTCTAATGAACGTTTGCCCAGGAAATCTCCTACTGAGACCAAGCTTCAATTTACTTTTAAAATATTTCACATTTTGCCTCTCTGTTTTTCATATGGAATGGAATTTCTGGTGTTTTCCAAAAATTTGTATACAATTTTGCAGATTTTACTGCCTGTGAGCTGACACACAATTTAAGACTAGAAGTTTAAAAATACAGGAGTTTCCTATATTTCCTTAAATATTTCAGCTGATCAATGCAAGATCGTAGTTAGTCTTGAATATTCATGATGGTTTAGCTATATTTTTTTCTTAGTTGACCCAAAGGTGAGAAGAGCAAGTAGGTTACTAGTTAAGGAACAGGACTGTGGGCAGTTTTCTCTGTGTGGTGTGCATGGACGTGCAGTAGTACACCAGTGGAGATGCATAGTTAACTACTCCCTTAAAAACCTTGTGTTGGAACATGCTCTTGAGACCACTTAACAAGATTGCTTTAAAAAATAAAAGTAATTGCATTTATATAAAATTAGTCTTTTAAAACTCTAAAAGGTGCAGTAGGGGAAGACAATGCAATAGTTAGTTTATATATCCTGTTTTATGGTCATTATTGCTTTTACAAGTTAAATCAATCTCAGCATAAAAACCTGTAAGAAGTGATTTGTGGCTTTTTTTCCCAATATGTAAAATTCAGTGGGTATTTTGTTTTATGGAGGTTGATTTATAGCATATTTTTAGATTTATAGTATAGCTTTACTGTATTTAGTATAGTTATATTCATTTTTATGTCAAATACCATTGCCCCAGATGTCGTAACTGGGGGTTGGACAGCTGTATGGGAAGCTTTAGAAGTGACCAAAGCCTCAGTGAGCAGTATGGGAAAGGTGCACTGCTACAGCCACATTGCATAGCTCTGTATTTTTTTCTGGAAAACCTCAGGCGAAAATATGGATCCATGAACTAGATAGGCATGTGCTTTGGTTTTGATCTGTGTACATGCAGTAAATCCAATGGGTCAAGTTTCCGGGCATACACTGACCTCTGTGCAAGCTAAATGCTGCTGGGTTCAGTGTGTCCCTGAAGTGTCAGATCTGTTATGTGCACTCTCAGATGTCTGAAAATTTTGGACAAATGAATATTTTGGATAGTGACACTGTCAGGCTGAAATAATTGGTGTGTTTCTTCTTCGGTTTTCCTCTTCTCTGTCATCTTTATGCAATTTTTAACAACCATTTGTATTCCCTGAGTAGTCAGTGAGAAATAAATTTTGTAGAAGCAAACCTTAAATACGGTACTCAATGTTGCAATGCACCTTATGTATGTGCACTGAGGGCAGCTATCATTGAACCTATAAGAGAGTTATAAATTTATTCTGGAGCTATACTCTGTTTGTAATAGCTCAAAGAGTTTGAAACATCTTATTTTTTTGCCATTCACTAACATTAATCTTAATCGAGGTGTTGTAGATGCCATGTTTTCCATTGTGTCAAGCCAAATTTTAGATTTTGGGGCAGGAAATTGTGTATACGTGGAACGTTAAGGTAAAGAAGTAAAACTACGTGGGAAATAATTCTTGATAGTATGTAATATGGAAAATATGACAAAAGTGCTACTAGACTGATTTGTGTTTCCTGACCTTTATGTCCTGATGTCAACTTTGCATCCCATTTCCTGGTAGTGACAGACATAAATTCATTATGCTGCATGGCAATATAGAATATTTCAGGCTATTGAATTTTCATCTTTTGACTGTGGTTCAGACTTTTTGCATCTCACTGATTTAACTCGTTCACAGTTGACAACCTCATGCTACCTGGGTAATGCTTATTTACCTTCTCCTAAACCTTCTTCTACTTAGAACTAACTCTTCCTTCACTTCCAGCCCACTCCTCTTTTTGAAATTTGGATTTACCTCCTTTCATTTTTCATAATGATTTCATGCCTGCACATTTTCAGGCAAACTGAATGACAGCTGCTAGTTTCCCTATATGCAGCTTTCCAAATGAGATTGCTATGTTTTCTGCATCTTGGCTTTAATAACCTTCAGCATGTTGGGTTTCAGATAATATGAAGAAGTACACACTCCAGCACTTTATGCAACATGCTTTGTATTTGCTGCTTTTTAAAGACTTGACAAAATATTAGTTTTTTCACCATCTTCATACCACACATTTTAGACTTATGATTTAAAGTTTGCCTTTGTTTTTTTTAAACTAAAAAATTAGTTGTATTTTAAATTTGTTCCTTCTGCAAATACAGCAGAGATAAAAAAGGTCAAGATGAAGGGCAGTGTTGCTTCCTGCACTGAATGCCACAGATGTCTTGGCTTTGTCTAAGTCATGCTCTGCCACAGCTGAACAGAAGTTAATAGAGAAGCCTTCACCAATTTTTATTTTGATTAAGAGTTATAGTGGAATCCTAAATGTGTCAGTTAACTCTGTGCACTGTGTCAGTGTTCAGAGGACCAAAGAAATACTATCTTCCTACTGTCTAAAATGATACTTCTTAATGAGAAAATGGCATATAAAAATCATTCCACTATTAAAATGTACACTAATATAGAAGATTCTTATGTCCACATAAAAGCAGAGAAACACCATGGAGTTAGAAAACAGCAATAACATTTGTAAATACTTGTGAATAGGGTGATATAATCTGTGTCACAATATCTATGCCAATAGTAGACATTACATTAGATGTGCCATATATCCACTTTTTATTGCCTATTAAAACTTCTGTATGTAACTTTGTACTGATTTAAATGTATTTATAAAAATGATTTAGCATCAGTGCTTTATATTTTATTTTTTATTTATTATTTCTTTGAATTTTATTAATGAATTAATATTTTGATACATGTGATTAGATCATGTTAAAAAAAAGAAAGAAGGAAAGAAAAGCCAAGCAACTCTGTTGTCTGTGACTAAAAGTAATGCCTAAAGGTAGCAATTCATTTGGAACTCAGCTAATGTGATTAAGGCATGAAAATACTTTCTCTCAAATTATCTTTTCTGCTAAGTAATAGGCATGGCCTGATTAAATAGAAAGAAGTAAGAACATCTGTACAAATTTCAAAGGTCTGCAGGGTGTAACCCTCTCTTTTATGCAAGCCTACGAAAATGCCTGGAACCACAATACTTTGAATACTTTTGGTACTTTTTAGTAGTTTTACTGTGAAAACATCCGCTAACAATTCAATAGTTGTATGTCAAACTTGCCGTGTAAATTTTCAGTTTTACATTGTAGAGTAGCCTGGTTGGTTCTTTAAAATTAAGTAAAATCAAAAAGTTGTGCATATATAAAACTGTTCTATTCGTTTAATACTGTAGACTTTTGTTTCAGGCAGTTGGTTCTTGAAAGTGATGTGGGGTGTAGAGTTCAGTTGTTTAACTGTTGCTCAGTTAAGGTGACTCAGATGTACTGCTCAATCACGTAATATTCTAGAAAAGATGTCCAAGCCTGAAATTGCACTTCCCTAGGCAGAAGGGAGTGCTCCCCTAAAGGGAGCAGCTGACTAAACCACTTTCTGGTCCTGATACATTTCTTATCTGCAGCTTGTGACGGTTTCGGACACAGTAGAATTACTGCTTATAAGTGCATGACTTAAGGTTCCTGAGCTCATACAGATGAGAAGTTGGCAATGAAAACATTTTGATTTAATAGTTTCTTGTCAATCAATATTTAGCTTTTAGTCTCTCCTAACTAGCTGAAGTTTAAAATCTCTTTTGATGTTACTGTATGTTTGACCAGAAGGGGTCTACTACTTTCACTATTTACACAAAACTTTGGGGTGTATAAACAACTTCTATCTGGTTAATGCTGATGGTGGTGAGGTCTAAGTGGATGGTGCAGAGAAAAGGCATAGAGCTCTGTGGGGTGAAGAAAATTACTGGCTTTCTTTTGGTCTCCAGGTGATTAAAACTGCAGAATGGTTCTTCAGGGGACGGCATTGGTGAGGAACACAGTGGATGCCATTTAAAGAGCTGATTGATTAAAGTAGAAATTGATTGAGCCCCCTTTCCCTTTCCCTCATGGCTGATTGGAAAGAAACAATGACAGTTGCCTTTTGTGCCAGTAGGCTTATTTAATAGGATCAATTTTATCAATGTGAAATTGGATTCAGTTAATGATGATGGTCTCTCACTCGCAGCTGAGAGCCTGTAATTGGCTATGAAAGACAGCAATATAAAATTTAGAGCGTTTCTGCTGCTCTTCTGTTCTGATAAAGTATGTACAATTGATCATATTTTCTATATATTTGTATATAATTAGATTATTCAGTCTTTTTAAAAAATAATTATAAATACTTGGAAAATAAAAGGTCATGTTGTCCCTTCATAACGGTTTAATTAATTGGCCTCTAGCAATTTGTTTCCTAGACATTGCTGCTGCATGACTGAGGCACTGAAGCCTACACTTTTCAGTAAAACATCTGACTTAAACAAAGATCATTTGCTGCCCTTTAATTACTGTGATGAACCTCTTTGCTTCTGTTTCTAGGTCACAGTAATAGCTGTGTCAGGGCTGCTGTTTAAATACATCATATGTATGGATTTTAAAATAGAGCACAAGTCTCTGTGCAAAAATAATGAACTATGGGGTTAGGAAGAAACAGAAAAGTCCTGTGCAAGAGAAATCACAAAAGGAGCGTTGCTGTACCGGGGTCTCCGATTGCTCTTGTTTCCTCATGTGTTGTATTAGGTAAGGGTAAGTTTTTCCAAACCGTGTACAAGCATCAAAACCAAGAGGTTAATTCAAAGACTTTTTTATCCTACCAACTTGTCTGTCTGTTAAAGGTGAGATACAAGAGCTTTTTGGCTTGTGAGATTTGTTTGAACAGACTCTTTGCGGGGGGTGGGAGGGGGAAGGGATTGAAACCCATATTTTAGTAGTTTATATAGCTGAGTAATGTCAGCCACATCATGTATTTATAGCTCCTGTCTCTAAAGATTTGTATTTTCACTTGTGTTTTATCTTACATAAATATGTAACTTAGTTGAGAACATCCGTGAAATATTTTCAGTAGTGTCTTAACTGATGGGTGAAGCAAATTATCACCTTCCTGAACTGTTTGCTCAAGCTGCTAGTTAATAGTTTCTCATCTTAAGAAAGTATTTACAAGTCTAAACAATTTGTATTTATTTTCCATTTTTATAATTTTATTTAGATTCAATAGCAGCTTCTGTGGTATATTCTGCTATATTTGATGGTGCTTTCTTATTAGGGTATGCATACGGTTTGGGTATATCCACCTAGCAACTTTTTGCTTGTTTTATCATTTTTTTATTAACCAGCAGATTAGACATAGATTTAATGTTGAAGTTTCAACTGTCTGCAATGAAATCTTGGCAGATTACAAAAAAATTTACGAAATACAACTTCCTTTGAAGACTTAAAATGAAATACGGAGCTGTGCTAATGAAATATGGAGCTGTTCAGCCAGTTGGTGGAGAATCTGCTGTGAAGTAAATGTGCTTGTCACATATTTTGCTAAAAAAAAAAAAAAAGGCAATGAAATATTTTTTGTCTGGTTTTAGAGGTGCTCTTTTGCATGACAAAGGCAATTTATAACCTTAAGACTTCAGTTTGTGATTGTGTGCAAGTCAGAAAAGGCTGTTGAATGCATCACCAATATAGTTGTGACTACTTTATTTTTTGAATTTGATGAAGAGTTCTTTCATTCTACAGTGGAAAACTTCAATGTCAGGGATTAAGAAAGTCCATAAGGAGGATACCAAATATCCTGGTTGAGGATGTTATTTGGAAGGTTGATGACAATTGAGATCTTATGTATTGGAAATAGGTGTGGGTTTCCTAAACTAGAAGGGAGAGAGCATCAGTGTCACCATCTTTCCCTTGAGAAAAGCTGTGCATTAAAAGCTGTGAATGGGGAACTACCTTCACCGCAGTCCAGCGTGAAGGGAAGTTTGCGTGATGATGAGTGGCATTATTTCTGATTAACCGAAGTATTTGCACTTTGTGGGAGCAGACTTTGGAAGACTCTTACAGTTTGGGAGTGCCAGCTGTGAATTCTAGTATTTCCTCACCTTTCACTATGATTGAAATCCACAAGTCGTCGTCACCCAAATATCTGTCAACACAACACCCGCTGTTCAACTTGCTAGTCTCAAACTACTGAGCCAAATTTATGTCACTGTTTTTGGTAGCCCATGCCAGTAGGTTGCAAAAAATGCCTTCAAAACTGGTACAGCCTCCCTCATCTATGAACCTGGTGCTCAAGAGCTGGAGAAGTTCTTTGCACAACTTCATGCATGTGGGAGGTCTGAAATGCTGATGACCATTTCAGTGGGACAATGTAGCTCTCACCTACTGTGCTTGCTGCCATACTTCTGACCTCCCAGTAACCACGGGAAAAGTCATCCATTGCATCAGCCAGCTCTGTTTCATCATGTCAGCATGCTGTCTCTGTAATCCCTGTATCAGGGCATGCTGCTGTCTGCTCTCAGTGACTAAATGATGATGAAATACATATGGTGCATCCAGCTCAAAGCTGGGAGAGTACATGAGGGAGGCGTCACTCTGTTCCTCACGAACATTTATTATGAGTTTCCACTACTGGCCACAGTTGGATACAGAACTCTTGGCTGGATGGATGTTTAGTCTTGTCCTGTCTGGTAGTTCTTGTGCTCCTATTGCATAGGAAGCCGAAGTGCTTCACTCGAGGCTCTGACTGCAGCCAGGCATTTAAAGCCTCAGCACTTGCCTTCATAGATTGAACCCGCAGAGTCCTGAAAAAGCAGCAGGACACTCACTGACAAATCTAATAATATCTTTCAGAAAACTATGTCCAACGTGCCAAATGCTATAAATATGCTGTAAATACGAGGTTCCAACTACTCTGTCCTTTTCTTTTGGTTTTGCAAATGTCACTGTTGCTCATGAAGAGAATGAAAATGAATGAAAACACAATGAAACAAATTGCAGTTCTAGAGGAACACATTCATCTGGGACTAGCAGGCTTGAATTTTCAAAATAGAAATACAAACAAATGATCTCTAATGAAAAACTACGTAAAAATAATACTATCATCTTAGATATTTATTTTCTGTCCGGGTTTGGATTTTTTCTTTTTCTTTTTCTTTTTAATGTTGAAATGAGCAATTATCAGGTTTGATTCAGTGTTTTAAATGCAGTTGACAGTTTATGCCTGGCCCAGTTCATAGAAAACTCATGCATCATTAATATGGGATTTTCATGCACTTGGAAGAATGCGTTCTACACTCTTCCAACAGAAAGCAGTCTCTCTAGTATGTACAATATGTTCATTAAATACCTTTCCTTGTTTATACAAGTGCTCGTGTCTCCATTATTCATTCAAGCAGAAACTAATACAGAATGCGGTACATCTGCTGCAGCATGTAAAAGTAACTAAACAAAAAAAAAAAAAAAGACCTTTTACTTAGGAGGAGGTAATTCTGCTCACATAAGAGGAATTCTGCTGCATGTTTTTTCCCCATAGTTGGAATGTCATCTAATTTCTGATGGATATCAGGTGGCATTAGAGTCCTACATTTGTTTTCAAAACTAGGGGAGGAGTATTTTCTCTAATTCAAAACTGAAAAATTTTGTATAAATGCATTGGTGACACTTTCAGTGGGGAGGGCTGGCTGGAATTGCAGAGGATCACTGGGACTCACTGCTGTACCTCAGGTAAGTGACTTGGTAATGTTTTCTGTTGAACCAGCCCAATGCAGATAGCGTTTATTTTACACATACAAAAAGGAACAGTTTTGACAATTAAAACTGACAAGGCATTTTCTTAGGATCAGGGAAGTGCTAGATTCAAATATTTGCTCCACACTAGGCAACGGTGGCCCTTCCCTGTCACAAGCTTGCTGGGCTCTCAGCTGCTCTCCATCTCTCTTATTGCCTTCAAAAACATTGAGAAACAGATTTCCTTTTCTATTGTTGAATGAGAAAAATAATACCAAGCCTCCATTTTTCATGAAATCAAAATATTTTCTGGCCCTCCCTTTTATTACTGTATTAGTTAGTCTACCAAGAAACCTTTCCCTAATACAGTGTCCACCCAGATATGTTTTTTATTAAAGTAGTTGACAGCTGGTTTCATACTCACAGAAACAGTGGAACATAATTTTGCAGCTATTCTTTTAAGGTTTGAGGGTGAGGACTTTGATCTTCCTGCACAGTTGTAGAAAGATGGCTGCATTTTAGAGCAACCATTCTCCATGCGGGTTTTAGGAGGTAGCATCTTGGTCTCTGTGCGCAGACTTTGTGCTGGAAAGATCTGAAAAGGTCTCAGTGATCTGGAAATCAGAGCTGACTCCTTGGCACTGGGGAAAGCGTTGTCATACCCAGGGAGCCTATTTGTGAGGGCATTGCATGCCAAAGATGCAAGGATCATATGCATCCAAGCTCTCACCAAAAGACTCCTACGCTTGTTAAAGCATATTTGCTGCAAGTATAAGGCAGTGCAAGATCCTTCTTGATGAAGCAGAGACAGTTCGTTGCATTAACCCATGCTGCAGCATGGGTTAATGCTATAGGCATTTAGATAAACCATTAAAGTCTTGCAGTATCTTTGAGCAACGATTTTTTTTTTTCTTTTTAGGGGATATAATCAGGTAAACTGAGAAACTGATTGTGTAAATGCAGCTTTAAAATAACACTCCACTTTGCCATTCCATTATGTATATCTGCTGTCAACAGTTTTTTTTTTTAATGTGAGTTTCTTAAAAGTTTGGAAGTTTTCTAAATCCTGATACTTTAATGGAGACTGTAGATGAAATATAATCCTCATCTATTCATAACCAGTCAAAAATAAACAATTTTTTCAAGCCATTAGAGCATACAGAGGAAAAGTTCATGAACCAATCATTTGGGGCTTTTGGCAGACCATACGGAACTTTTCTAACAGCTATTTATAAGGTCCTAATGTGTTTATTTTCACAATAAATCTGACTTATTGCTGAATGTGTTGGTTTCATAGTAAAATAAACACTGAAGATTACAAACATAACCTTTTGTAAAGTCTTCTGAAAGCCTAAGGCTTAATTTAATAAATGTGATGTTCTCTATATTGCCTGGGAAATGCATGCCAACTCTGAGAAAAAAGAAAAAAAGGACAGCCCAAACCCTTGCTTTAAATTACAAAATCAATTATCACCAAGTTTACATTATAGCTGAGCCATTTGGCCTGTAAAAAGTATTAATAACTGTCAGGTGGATAGATATAAGAACTAAGAAGAGATAAAGGAAGGAAGAGTTGTACCTCAGTCCTGTTGTTGAAGGGCTATGTGGAAGAAATACTGTATCTGTATAAATACACAAACTTAACTTCATTTAGAGATTGTTTAAATTTGCTTAGCTTAATTCTGTAATTTACTAACAAAGTTACATGTAGTTAAGCAGTTTTTGAGTGCTCTGAATGCATTTACGTTATGGCTTTTACTGGTTTAATTAGAAGAATTTAAATCATCATGGCGTAAATCAGAATATTTGTGCAATTTCTCCAAGATTTTTCCCCCCAGTGCCAGAGAAGAGCATCCTACGCCACTAAAGTTAGTGGCTCCATTACCGATGTTGTTGAGTCAGGATTTCAGCTCAGATGTATAAGATTGTCACATCATCAGAAAAGGCAATTAAAGAATAACATAGAAGAAGAATCCATAGAAGAATAATCCATAAAAGAAACCTTCTCTTTTTATACTGTGTCCTCAGAAATCCTGTCTGATGTGTATGTGAACATCCTCATTAGGCATATAATTCCTAATATTTTTAATGAATCCTACGAAGCTCTTGACCTCAATGGTACGTTTTGGTAATGAGACTGTAGGTTAATTACATATTGTGTTAGAGTACTTCCTTCTGTCAGCTTTAAATATATTGCTTTTGAACTTCATTAGATACTCCTTGTTCTTGTCGTATTAAAATGTATCACTACCAACTATCAAATAGACTTTTGTGTTGGATTCATTATTTTATTTGTCTGTTGCTAAACAGACTTCATCTTTTCTTCTTCACGGTAAAGTCCCTTCAAACTTCAACCAAATGCTTTATGTTTCACATAATGACAAAGTTGCTTTATGTAAGTTTTATTGCGCTTCTAGTATGTCCAATTGCATGGGTGGGAAACGAACTTGGCTACGATTTGGTGTAATGCTGAGCATCCAGTGTCAGATAGACTGCTTTATATAACATAGCATTGTTTCACTATATCATTTATTTTCAAAAGAACTTGAATCATGGCCATAGAATGTGCTTTATGTGCACACTTTGTTCTCAGATAGAAGCCTGCAGGATCTCAAACAATTAAAAAGAAGTTGTCATTCCAGTTGCTGAAATGCTAGTGCTTTGGGGATAGTTTGGGAATGGCTCCAAGGGACATGCCTGGGAGGGTGGACCTGGATAACAGATTGTTTTTAAGAAAACATCCTTCTTCTGCGTGATTTTATGTAGAAGAAGAAAGAGACCATTGAAATCCATTAAAAATGCTTTGTATTTTTGGAAATGATTTTTAAAGTTTAGAAAAAATGGACCAACAGGACTAAGGATCTTAATACACTACACAGTAGTTATCTGTTTTCTGGGTGACACTGTGGACATTTATAAATGCCAGAAATGTTGGTCTATGCCAGGTTTTTTGTTTTTGTTTTTTTTTTCCAGAAATGGGACAGACTTTTTCTGCTACTTGGAAAGTTGCAAATTTCTTCCTGCAATAATTACTGTCTTGTAGTTCTTTTATGAATATTTTGTCTTCCCAGTGAATCCTTTAAGCCGTATTTGATTAGTTCAAAAGAAAAAAGATTATAACAATAAACACGGACATCACATTCCGCATTTTTCTGAAAGTAATTAAGACTTTACTGGCAAGAGTTCACGCTGTGGTAGCCTATAAATCTTGTGCAGATCCTTAAATACTGGTGTCATAAATACATTAGCTAAGTCAGAATGTGCAGATTGGTTGGGAAGGAGCTTTTTAGTAGAATCAGTGTCATGAAGAGTCTGTGCCCAGGCAAATGCTCACAGTTTATAGAATTAGCTTAAAATGAACACTCCCCCAACATCAGAGCAATCTGGGCCTTTTTCATTTGTTTAAATCATGTTTTATTTAAGTTTTGTTTCAGTTGCCATTTTGTATTTCTGTTGCCATTTTGTATTTCTGTTGCCACTTTGTATTTCTGTTGCATTTGAAATAGTTGTAAGACAAGAATTTCTTTGACTTCATTCTGGTCTCTCAGAGGTCAGTGACAAAACTCCTATGAATTTTATTCTGATCTCTTTAGGGCAGGGAACAGAACATCTGTGGCTGATCCTGCAAATGATTGTATATGGGTGAGCTTATTACGTCCAGTCATTCTATATATATCCAGAATGGGAAAAAATGTGTTTGCACAGCACAAAAGAGCTCCAGCCCTGACTGGGACTTTCTGGAGGCTTCTGTAAGATAAATATAAAATATTTTCTTTTTTTTTGTTGTTGTGGTTGTTCCTGGAAACAAGTCATTGAGCCAAAAATATACAAAAGTACAAGAATACTTCCAGTTCAAATCGTATCGATGCAAATGCTGAAATTGTTCTGGATATCAGCCTCTGTATTTTATTTAATATGTAAATGGCCAGACTCATCAGCTTAGTAGAATATAGCAGTGCTTAGTCATGTCTAGCCCAGTGATTTTAGATGGTTAACTTGTACAAGACTAGTACTACCCCAATCTGTTAATAAGTCAAGACTAGCAACTTACTCCAAATGTTGGCAAAATTTTCTAGACGAATTGAAGTATTATATCTCCTCAAAAACTCCCACACTGAAGACACAATCAAATTACAAAAGTGGTAAATAAATCACAGGTAGAAATGGGTTCTTTCTAATATCTTGCCAAGAGACAATTTAAATTTTGTACCGAAATTCATGCACAGTTCGGTTCATACTCTCTCAGAGTCTACTGGTATGTGGAAATCACTTTTTTGAATTACCTAATTCTGTTGCTCTCTGCACTTGTAGGTGTATGTCAGGGAATGATTTTAAAATTGTACCACCTATATAATGTTTTTTTGGATCAGTCACCCATATGTTACATAGATTCAGAGTTAGAATGTCTATCTATATTTAACTCTACTCTACATGAGAGGAGCTTTCATTTAAAACAAAAAAGAAGAACCTCATCTAACTGTCAACATTTTCAAAACTCACAAATTTTTAATAGCAGCTGTCACCAACCCAGCACTTAAAAGCAATAAAATGTATAGTTAAATTCACCCTAAATCTTGTATTTCATACACAATAAACAAGTGTGTTGTCATCATCAATTATGGAGAAATACATACATGGTTGCAACCAAAACTGCTAAATCTGTCTAATAATGATGGGGTTTGCTGGATTTTAACTTGTAGATTTTGACTTTGTTATCTACAAAGTATTTTTGAAGCCTGCAGAACATTTCCATTGTCACTTTCACTTGTTGACTGTATGTTTTTTGATAAATCATTTACATTTTAATTTCTTGAAAACAATATAATGTATTGTAAGTTATCAGAAATAGTGCAGGATATTGTCAATACAATGTTAAAATAATATGGAGCTTGCATTTGAGGTTATTATGTTATTAACACACATTTATAAATTTTTTTTTTTTTAATTTTCAGAAAATTCGAGGGATTTTTTTTTTTTTGAGGCTTCCAGTTAGAGAAAGAGATACGCTTCTCATTTTGTGGTTCTCTATGTACAATAATAGATATGTGCATATGCTTTTTTTTATTATGCTGACAATTTCAGAATCAACATATTCTTAACATACTTTTCTTGAGATTAAAAACTTATTTTCAAAGTAAGTTAAACAGTCTTAACTGCTTTTTACTCTTTTGGTTACTGTGTGAGTTTCATTTCTCTTAAATTTGGAATGGTTGAAATAATGTGTAATGTTTATTTTATTTCATATACTACTTGGCAGGAATGTGGTGGTCTACTTTCTTCCATGAAGTCAAGATCAGCTTCTTACTTTCTCTCCCTCATGCACGTACATGCTCAAAAAAGAGACAAGGGAGTGAAGAAATCCAGGCCTATATGTTTGCCTGCATATATCTCTATTCAAATCAAGAGGCTGCCGAGCAAATTGTACAACAACATTGTTCTCTTTTTAGGACAGTTCTTCTGTTAATGAATCTACTTCCAAACAATGGGAACATTTTTTTCTTTTTTAATTGTGTTTTTAATTCATTTCTTTAGGTAAAAGCATAATTACTTAAGCAGTGTATTTCATTTGCACACAATTCTTTGTAATTGGCATTCTAAAAGGAAATTAACTTTATTTTCTTGATGTGAAAAATATTATATATTGATGGATGAGCATGTAATCTGTGTGAAAAATATTTTGTTAAATCATTAACACTAGGTTGGTTGTCTGTTGAATCAACGACCTTTTGATGGCAACAGAGATTTCACTGTGATAGTTTTTAATATTCTTCTTTTCCCATTAGGACAAGGAGCAACAGTTTTAAAGCAGCCTCTGTTTCACTTTGATATGAATAGATAAATTGTCAAAGCTGCCAACAAGAACGCTTCCGTATTACGGGGTATGTTGTAAGCAACACTACATACAGTGTTCTTGCTGGTAAACACAAACTGTGCACATTTAGTGGTGCAGCTCTGTTCTCATCCTTCAGCTGAATTTAATGAGCTGTAATACTGTGATGAGATTTTGGAGAATTGGGTTAGTGTGTGCTGAGTGGGAGACAGATATGGGATGACATTTTTTCTGAGTTGCCCTTTCCCACCACTTATCAGCGGAGGGGAAGGGATAAGAGTGGAATATGTGCACAGTGTATATTGTTCCACAGGAAAACACTGTTGTCCAGAATTAACCCTTTTTAAAATACTCTATATGGGAAAGGAAATGCAAAATCATATTTAGCCTTAAGTTCCATGTCTTTTTGAAATCAAAAAGAATTATTTGTTTTCAAAGTATGGCCTGCAGTGTTTCTTAGGGGAATTGGACTGTGCCATTACTTCTTAGAGATGTGAGTTGCGATCCCAAACACATACCTTAGCTCTCTGCGTTGGAAGGGAGCGCGTGTCACATTAATTATGCTCTCTGCTCTGGTTTGCCACTACTGTCTTGTTCAGTTTTTGCTTGCTGGATTGAAGAGAAAGTTGATTCTAGTCTTGGCCTATTTTGAAGCCATCTGAAAACAGCTAAAAACAAACTAAACCCCAGCCAAATGGATAGTAAATAATACATACAGCCCTTAAACAGAAAATTTAGCAGCTTGCTAGCTGAGGAAGTCACTAAGGCTCCCGTCAGCAACAAGATATAGTAGACTTAGTGGTTCTCAGTACCGTCATGCGTAGCACAGATATTTAGCTTTCAAAATGTAATTCTCATCTATTCTTTGGAGGCCTAAGCTCTTTATACAGCGAACAGGGAGAATTAGGCGTGTAAGAAGAGGATCCAAACCAGCCGTTGTGCTGAGGGACTAAACAGACACCGAGTGGCTTACAGAAATGCTGAAGCCTGACATGATTTTTTCCTGTGCAGCCCTAAGTTAGAAGCCTTTGTGGGACTGGGATTTGCAACCTAATACTTCTTCTGAAGCCATTCCTCTTTATAGGCATAACTGCCTCCGTATTTTCTTTCAAAACCTGGTCATAAAAGAAAGTAATTGTGCTTTTGTTCTTTCTATACTAGCCTACTGGCTGGAGTATCTGCTTGGGAAGAGAAGGACTCGGCTTCAGCCTCCTCAGCCTGAGCACATCGCACATTTGCTCCTTCTGTGGGAAGGGCTTAACCGGGACGTAGGTCCGGCTGAAGTGGAGTTGTGCCAATACGCAGTCAAGCGTTTAAGATTTATGGCGCCAGAAAGAAAAAAACAGAAGTGGTCAAGTGCCAAGGGTATTTCATCAGCAAGGAGAAAATGGGTTTTGCTATAAACAGTCATTTGATAAAATACAGAAATACTGTTTTAGGGAATAGAGACTCCTGTCTGTTTCTTCAGGTCCTGTGTGTTCTAAATGTAGGTATGCACCCCTTCTGGGCAAGGACGGCACGGAAGCAGTGTCTTTCATTTCCCCAGCTCTAATCGCTAGGTTGTCATAGAAAAGATGGATGGCAACACCTCCTCACCCCTCCACCATGCTTGGGGATGCTGGGCTTGCTTTGTTTTTGTGGCTTTGCTGAGTGCATCCCCTTAGCCTGCCTGGCCCTGCGTGGTGCGGACAGGTCTTGTCTGCAAATCCCGAAAGAGCTTTTGTACGAGACCAGCTCTGAGGTGTTTGGCAGGCCCAGCACCATTTCTGCGCTTTGGGAACTTGAATGGTGAAGGCTAAGGTACCTGCAGCCATTCGGATATGTAGGAGGTGAAGAGGGGGCTGTGAATTGCACTCTGGGACTTAGTACCTATGTTCCACTTAGGTTTCACTTTAGACGGCCTAAGTGCTTTTTTGGACCTGGGCCAGCACTTTTCCCATCATGCTTCGGGTGGCCAGTACATATTACTGTGGTTCTGCTAATTTCTGAGTTTTATATGATTTGAGTATTTAAAAGTGTTGAAAATTATTTCTGCCATTCAGTTCAATTGATTTGAAGATGAGATTATCCAGTCCTGCTTTTTATTTCAGAAATGTTTGTACTCCTGTTTGTGGATACTTTATGTGATTTGTCTAGCTGTGTCCCAGCATCCTTTACTGATACTGCTTGTATAAATATAACAGATTTTTTATGTCTCAATTTATGGTTAAATGAAAATAACCTACAAAAGGAAGGATCTCCAGAAAACAACATATGCACTATTTATTGAGGTCTCTGGCAACTGTTGCTGATCTGTTGAGCTGAATTATTTTCAGAGTTTTCAGGAAAAGGATGAATTCAAAATTTGGTATTGACCTTAGAAAAGTCAAAAAGTGACCTGCTCCCTGATAAACCAGTTTCACACTAGGCCATCTGTTAGGGAAATTCACAGTCATGTTTTAATAAAAAGGTCACATTCTGCTAGTTCACAAATAGTTACAGTGAACTTTAAGTCACAATTACCTAGAATTGAAATCAGCATGAAGCATAGTTAGTTGGGTTTCAGCTGAGAAGGTTTGAGATCGCTTGAAAAAAATGGCAACTTAGAAAGGAAATGCTAGTTTGAAAAAGCATTGTTTCCCCGTTAATAAATCTCTCCTAAAGGAAGAAATATTTTAGTGTTTTTGAATGAGAGAGAGACACAGTAGGGTCGAGGGTCAGGTTTCATTTTCTTGACAAGTGAAGTAGCTGTTGAGGAGAAATGCTTTTGCAGAAGACCAGTTGAGAGGTGTACTGCGACACAAACTGCATACTAAAGAGTAAATATTTTTTCAAATAAAAGAATATAATTTTGTAATTAAATCAACATAAAATAATAAAAGTTACAGTGCTTTCTAAATTTTCCATAGATGTATGTTGTTTGGTTGGTCATATTATTTGAGACTTTGAAAGAACAAGAAAAGCGTAGTTCTATCGATGTACGGTAGTATAACGCTTAGTTTATGAAGGACTAGTAAAGCCTTATCTGTGAAAGTTTCCTTCATGAAGAGATGCAGAAGACACTTGGAATACAAGGTCTAATTTGCCTTGATCAGTACTTACATAATTATTAAATTTTGATGTAGTATGTAATTGAAATACTTGAAGAGTTCTCCATGCCATCATATTTTACTGGTGCAATGGTCATTATCTTCGTGCTCCGTATCTCCCTCATATAATCAAGACAGTTGTGCCTTTATATAGTCATTTATATTACGTTAATTATCCTAGTACTTAAACAGTTCATAACAGGACTATAGAAAAGATTAAGATTATTAGATTTGTTTAGTAAGAATGATGTTTGCAAGTGATGGTCATAATCCACAATTCAATAATTCATTTTGCTAGATAAGAATATTAAGAAGCTTTTTTTATTTTTGGCTAAACGGCATTTAGATCACAGTCTAGTACTGTGATGTGTTTTATGAGTAGGTACTGGATTCATAATTTTTTAAAAGGGCAAACCATACTGTATGAATCTTTTCAGGTGTAAAAGAAAAATGTTTCAAAGTGGGAGGAACATACACAAGACATATTTTTATTAAATATAATACCAGGGGAATATTTTAATGGGAAAAATATCTTCAAAATTATTACGTTGTTGTTGCATGAATACAAAATGTGCAGAACATGACAAAAGCCAGGAATTTCTACTTGAAATTCAGTGGATAGCAGTGTAAGCAAAGGGAAATAAATATAGGGAAAATTACTAGTGGTTAAAAGTGAGTGAATTTTTTACAAGCAGAGTGAAAGAAAGTTGTATTAGACAACTGTAGGCAGGAATGAAAGGTCATAATTTGGAGATGACTTTTGCTGTCAAGTTAGAATGAAAAGCATCTTCCCTGTGTTGTCAGTCAGTGCAAAGCACCTGTACAATTAAATACAATACCAGTTCCTCAGGGTCAACAGTAGCTGTATTCCTAACCTAAAATAGTCTAACAGTGTACTCATTTAGATACATTTATTAGATGTAAGAGTTATTATTATAAGGAATTATTTTTATACACCTCTTAAAATGCAGGTGTCTAAAACCACTTTGCACTGTTTCTTAGGAGTTTTGCCTGGACACTTGCTGTTAAGTCATCATTTTGTTGCAATATAAATTGTTACTTGTATAGTTGAACAAAGTGGTTGATTAGACACTAAGATTATTTTTGCTATAGCACAGTCATTAATAGATTTATCAGGGCATTGCACATTAGAAAAATTCTAAGGTGTATATAAAAAGTCAATATTAGTAGTCATAAATGACAGAAGTATAAAATAAACTAACTTGTAAAGTTATAGAGCTGTTTAAATAAAGGATTTTTTTTTTTTTTTTAATTTATGTAACATGAAGTTTAGCTGTATTTCAGGAAGTCACTTAATTGAATTTATGAGCATCTAGGCTCCTGTTTCCCATTAGGACCACAAATAGTTCTGTAAGTCTGATGTGCAGTCAGCCATCTCAGCTGTATGATATACTTATCTGACATTTTATATAGTGATGTCATTAAGATAACACATGATTTGTGTCAGATGCTGTCATCCTTTAAGATGTATCAAGTGGAGATTTATAAATACATGTGTTAAAATAGCCACCATAAAGCACCTTTGCTGCCACCAAAGTTTATTCCTTAATACTTCTAGCTGTAGCAACACTGGAAGGTATTAACAGGTTTTTTGGTAAGGAAATAGTTGTGTTAGGATTTATCATATATGGGCATGACCCTGAGCTTTAAAGTGAGATATCTGTTGCTGATTAATCCCATCTGTACGCTCTTATTCTCAATATAGCATGTGCGCTTTACTGAGAAACACAGTCCTTAATTCCACTTCCACAACTAACTGAAAATAAAATAACCCGTTAGGAAACCAGCGTGGCACAGCTGGCTAGGCAGGGAGCAGAGAAATTGGGTTGTGGCTCCCCAAAGCACCTGTGGGCTTTTCTGCCCCCTTCATGCCTGAATGAGGTTTTGATGAATGAACTGAATTATTTGTGGGAGAGAATAGCTGTGTCCCTGGCCTTCCGTAGGAAGACTCTGGAAACAAAACACTGTTTCTGAGGGGCTGAGGGAGAGGCAATGTGAAGAAGGTAGGATAAGAGATGCCATGAAGGAAGGTATTAAAAAAACAAGCTTGGAAAAGAAGTTTTATTACTCTCTGCGGTGAGAAGGATAGAAAAGGAAGTGATACCTAACTGAACAAAACATACAAACAGTGTTCAGCAATAATTATCTCCAACAATAATATATTCCTTCTTTCCCTGCATCCTTTTTTTGTCCTTCCTTTCCTGTTTCCTCCATTTTTTGGTATGCTTTCAGGGCTTGAAGACCTGTGGGTGTTCCTGTGGCCCCAGCTGCTATTGTGTGTTATTATGGCTGTGTTGATTTTTGTTTTGTTTTGTTTTTTTTTTTAATAATCTTTGCATATTCTAGAGCTGAATAACTGAGACATTTATATAAACAAAAGAAAATGTATTTTAAAAAAATCTGTAATTTCGTTGGAAACACTATGAAAAAAACAACAAAGGATGGAAATAATTGAAAAGAACATTTCAAGTGGGACCACCAGGGACAAGTTTTAAAGTATGTGCCGACTTCTTACTGTTTTTAATAGGAGAGGTTTTGGCGTGAAATTATTATCAGTCTGGCACTTCTGAGGTAGAAGAAATACAATTTGTTCAGTTTGTTTAAAATAATTTTTACTTGAAAATCTCACAACATAGGCATTGTATAGCATATGAAGTATATGGCGGTGAGCTTAAAGAATGTCTAGAGACTGTACATTCATATAGATCCTCTGGTCTCCTTACTTTTCAACCTTCTAGTTTGCTCTATCATTCATCCATATTTCATATGAAATTTTAGCAAAAAGTATTTTAAAATTTCTGCAAGTACCTGCAGGAAAGTGAAAATGTAAAAACTGTGCAGTGAAAATACTCATTGCAGAGCATACTCATTAACCCTGATTTCTGCAGGAGAAGACAATTCTGCATGTCTTATTATTGGCACACATGGTTGTTTTTAAAATTACTTAAATTTGTCTAAGTTATTACCAAAGCCTCAGTTTATATAAAACAGAGGCTTCTGGGAAAGTATTCCCAGACCAGTCTTTCACTAAGATTTAATTCCTCTGAGCTAAACTGCTTATAGACAATTCTACCCTGTTATCCTTAAGCCACTTCTTATTGACAGTTTAAATTGACAGGATTTCTATGTAATTAATGTTCCCTCTAACAGTGGCTGAATTAAATGTTCAAATGGTCTCTATTATTAATTTTTTTCCCCTCCTTACCTGGAAAAGGCTTCCTGCTCTAGGTGATGCTGGAATGTATCTGGGCATTGCCAAATTCCCAGGTAAATAGGAAGAAAGGCTTTGAGTGTACTCGTTCCTGGAGATGGGTGAAGGTTATTGCAGTGTTGTCCTGTCCATCTGCCATCATGAGCTAAATAATCACTGCAGGTTGCTTAGGATTCAATATATAATCAGTGACTATGTTCTTTGTGATATTGTTAATTAAGGTTCTTACTCTTTTAATGCGATTACATAGAAATAGTAAGCAGGCAGAAAGATGGAGTCCCTCCTTGACATGTTATGTAATTGAATCACCTTATTTTTAGAAGTGTTACTTCTGTCTTGCAAAAACACTGCAATAAAATAAACATTATAGGAAAGATAATATTGGTTTAATAACAGAAAAAGAATCAAACATTTACTTTAAAAAAAAAACCCACCCAAAACTCCATGATACAATGGTTTGTATATTTTATGGTTCTCATCACTAATAAGACGCGTTTTTATTACCCTGCTACTTCTGATAATTTAGTGTAAAAATGCAAATTTCCCTATATTATTATGGAAAATTAAATCGGATGCACTTCTGAAAATACTGGATAGATTTCCAATATTTCATTTTCAAAATTGTAATTATGCTGTTAAACTGTGATTCCAGAGCTTGAAATTTGACCTAAGGATGTTGAATACACATTGCTGGAAATCTGTAACAGGCAAATAAGCGCAGTCTTAGAATGTGGAAAAACAATTCCTACACTGGAGTTTAAACCTTTCTCAGTAGAAGGTACATTTTATTCGCTTTCTAAGTATCTGTTTTACATTTTGTTTGGTCTGTGCACTTCACTTAGAAAAGAAAAGAGTTTGAGTATGCTTTTTCCCCTACTTTTCCACTTCCTTTGCAAGCTGTTTTCTCACAGGTTGGAATTCTGCTCAGAACTGTTTTTTTTTTTTTTCTTCTTCTTCTTCTTCTTTTTCCCCCAACGGTTAGCCTTTTTTCAAAAGGAGTGGAGCACGTGTCAAAAAACCTAACCCATGCTGAACTGCCTTCTAGGCATGAACACACAGAGAAGTCCCAATGGGTGCAGAAATTAAGGAAGCTTCTGGCTCTTTTCAGCCACCAAAGGTTTCTGTGCTCGTCACGTCTCTACATAGTTATGGATAGACACAAGCTCTGCTATTGTAATCAACGTTATGCCAAATCTATTGCTGTACACCAGGGCATGAGCCTTATATTCTTGCTCTGTGATTATTACCGTTAAAACAAAATACTTTGTAACATTCTGTGGGATACTTTAAAGCAAGCAAACTGCCATGAAGCCTGTATCTGTTTTGTTTCAGCTGACATTATTGGCACTTTGTTTAACATTTTTAGGCATGTTCCTAAATAATGAATAACTGCCAAATTACCACAGCACATTTGATGTGAATGAGTCATCGTCCTTAAATTAAAAAACAAAAATGTGATGACCTTTCTGTTATTCTATATGTCATTATTGCCATCAAGTGACTGGTTTGAAACTTCCGATCATTCATTAGTACCCTGAGCGGGCAGCAGTTATTTTTTTTGTCCAGTCCTTAGGGCCTATTGTTTTAGGTAATCCAACCAGTAATGGCTTGGATTAAAGAAAGAGAATTAAAGGAAAATGCATATCAACATGCACCAACATGCCAAACAAACAAAAGACGTGTAGCCTTTGTGTCTGCAAAGGCAGACCATTATTGGACAATTATTGTCCATGTTTATGTGCATGTTTATGTTTATTATCTTGTGGAAAATAAACTAAAAAAAGATTTATCCTTATGTCTTGAAACTTAACTGCAATGCAACCGTAATTTTTCTGGAAAGTAGATTAAATATCCACTCTCATCATAAAAAAACAACAAACAAGAGCTCTGGAGCTTCACGGGAGCGCTTTAGTTACTGGTGATGATACCAGGTAATGGATATTGCTTAACCTGCCTATTTCTTGGTATACAGTGTGTGACCGACAATGCATTCACCAACAATGGAGATGAAAATAAGTTTTGATACTATCCAGGCCATCAAAGTGTAATAATGAGTCACTGGCTCCTGATAGGTATTGTACAGATGGGTGCGTTTGAAATGTCTTCAAACGCATTTTACCGATATCATCTTAATTCTTTGTTCCTGTATCCAGACTGCTAACTCTGACAGTTGCTATTGTGACTGCAGGATAGGTGCTAAATGTTTTCTTTCATCATTGGTTATGCCTCTTTCCTACCATCGTGATCATAATGATGTTTTAAAAGTCAATCTTCTTCAAGGGTCCCGAATCTGCATTCATTTCTTGGGCAAAGGTGCCATTTAGTTTAGCTGGAATATTTCACATGAGAAAGAAGTAGATGATGTGACCTTTTTTTTTTTTTTCTGTTGTTGTTTCATAGTAACATGCAAAATGTGGAAAGTCAGTCGTATTTCACTGGTATTTGGCATCTGCTCAACAACTGGTTGCTCTTCTCAGAGCTTTTTTGGAAAGTTTGCAGCACCATAATGACAGCTTTCTAAACACAGATGTCCTCTTGGTACAACCTATAATTTTTTGTGAAAGATGTATCCATGTCAGGAGTTTGAACAAAGTGCTGGAATTAGTTGAACATTCTTGTTATGAATATGTATTCATAATATCTACAGCACATATATTGTAAGTTGGGGGAAGAATCTGCAGTGTCTGAAGGCATAGATGTTGGTACAAAATGCCAAAAATGTCAGAATGTAGTTTAAGATAAATTGATTCTTTTGTTAATGGACTGTGTATATTTTAGCGATTTTTCCCACTATGTTTTGTACTGTGTAAGTGCATACTGTGAACTTGAAGCATCAGGAATCTCAAGAACACATATAGATAATCAGGGATTTGGCCACGGAAGATGCCTAATAGCTGTGAGGCCTGCAATAGCTATAAATGTTCTTGTAAGTCCCATTAGTAGCCTCTTCCTCTTGTTTCATTTACCTCTCAGCTAAGCCATCAGGAAGCGAATATTTCAAACACAGATTTCCCCTCCTTATGTCAGCTGTTTTTGTTGAGGTAACTCCTCTTAAATGTCTTTGGTAAGTAAAACTCAGTTCAGAGATTAATGTGTAAGATGATAAACTCCCAGCAGCTTGTGATACTTAATAAAAGAATCCTCGAGTGTTTTTACCTGCGGGACTATTATTTGCATATACGTACAAATTATCTACATACATGTAGGAAGACAGTGCTTAGTGGTTATTGTATGTAATTTGTCTAAGTTCAGACTTGTAAGTGAAAAGGAAAGTCTCCTCTGTTAACTTACTGTAACCATTTGAGATTGGTATTTAGACAACACGGTCCACTTTATGTTGTTCTTTTACCTATTCAGGTCTAGTTAAGATCAGAGTACCATGCAGCAAGTATATCTAGCAACTGTAATAAAATTAGGGGAAACATATTTCAAAGAAAACTGTAGTATTTGATTTTTGTGCAGCCTTGATTTAAGTGCTGCAGTTGTTATGACTACAGCTAACTTCATGTATCTTCCATCTATCTGTAATTGTGCAAGGCACTTGGTTTTGATTTATTTTCAGGTCACGCCACTAGATATATACACCCACACCACTGACACGTCATTCAGATTCAGAATAGATACTTTAAAGTTAGAATGCTGCATCAGAAATGATGCAAAACCATAACTGTTAGTTAGAAAATGCTTTCCTTTCGGACTTCAACTGGGTCATGCTGTGGTCATTCAATATTATGATACTGGGGTTCTTTCCCTTTTCTCTTACTCCTGGTTGATGATAAAATCATTTGCATGGTATGTATGCATGTGTGCATGTGTGTGGCCCAGGCTGGGCTGCTGTTTGGCATGCTTTGGATCATGACCTTTTGCCAAACCTCAGCAGTAGCTCTTGGGGAAAAAACGTAAACATACAACCAAATTTACTCTGGTTTCTTTATTTAGCTCGCTGAGAGTTGATTTTCATGGCTACAAGGCTCCACTATAACAAACTCTTTGCTAAATTAGAAAATGAGAGAAGCTAATTTAATATTTTAATAAAAGTAATTTTGTGAAAAATACAAGTGGGAGGCAAGTAAATAGATTCTCCTAATGTAGAAGCAAGAATTGTAAGTGATGAACAGTTGTGATAATTTTATTTATTTATTTAAATCACATTTTAGTCTTCAGGGACAACAAGGAAGAAAACACCTATTTTTTAGGCCAGAAGTACATGGAAACATTATGGAATAATGCTAATTACTAAGAAAGTGCCAGGATTGTGGGTAGTGTAATCATCTACAATTTTCTGAGAATATCCTTACTAAAATGACTAACCTAATTTAAGTGTAATTTCCAAAATAAGGAGACCAGATGTCTTGTTTGGGACAGTGCAAGTGATGGACACTTTTCCTTGAAATGGTCTGCCTTCTACTAGCCTTAAACTGGCCTTTTTTCTTCCTGTAGATGATAGTTTAGGATTATGCTGGTTTTTCCTATGTGGTTACAAGTTATGGGGAAACAGAGCACAGTTTCCATGAACTAGAACACAGAGGATTTCAGTAAATGGAAGACCTTTTGTCTACTTGGTTATTTTCACTGGCATTAAAATTCATCTGCCAACAATTTGCCACTCGTACTGACTCTCTTATATCTGTTGTGAGCTGTTACCACTGTTGGCTATAAGACATGATCACTTCACCTAATTACAACTTGCAGAACATTTAGATGAGTTGTCAGTTAACACAGAATGTGTGTAATTGATATAGAGATTAATGATTAAAACTGTCAGTTTCCCCTGCCTAAAATGTGGATATTTGCTCTGAGCTATGTCTCTTAAGTGGTTTTCAAATGTGTCCAGAGTAAAGCCTGAGAAAAATCAGCATAGATCTAAAGGATTTATAGTATTGGGTTGGAGTTTTTGTTTTGTTTGTTTGTTTGTCTTTTAAGTTTTAATAATACAGAAGTTCACCTGATGAGAACAGTGTCCTTTCAATCTTTTCCATGTGGACTCCTGCAAGTTGAAGAACGTCCTTCAACCTGAGTAGTTACATGTTTAACATACTGCACAAGCAAAAGGATCTACGCTTCATTCATGAAGATATTGTCAGTAGTGCTGTCTAGAGAAAGCTAAGCCCTGATGTTTGGTGTGAACAGAACCAGAGTAGACCAAACTGTTTAGTATTGAATTTTTGAAGGTTAAAAAAAATGAGGCTTTGGCTCACCCACACAGCAAAAATCCTAAACCATCAACTGCTTTGCCTGGGTTAGGGAATAGGGAGAAGGGCAGAATACCCGCAGGAGGATGGCTGTAGCCCCTAATTCCTCTCTGTTGTCCGTGAGGTTGTTGTGTGCTTTGCCAGATAAGAATCAGTGCAAGCATCAACCTTGACGTCTGTGTTTCTGCCATTGTTTTGCTTACATGATTTCCAGGAGAAAGGAAAGAGCTTAGACCTATGCCTAAAATAGTCGCAGACTGTGCAGCTTTCTTGCAAACGCTCAAATAACCATCAAGGTCCTTCCTAAGCTCTGCCCCTTTCTGGCACCTCTACCTGTCTCCTGAACGGACACTTTCCTTTTTCTCTCCCCTCCTGCGTGCCACCTTTTCTCCCCCTGCCTATGGCTCATATTGCTGATTTCTTGAGACTATGGGGAATTTTATGGGCTCTGACTCACTCCCTTTCCCAGGCAGTACAGGCATACTTATCTCTGCACTGCACAGTAGCAGGGAAAAGGAAGCACTTCTGGGTTTTATGCTTTTTACTAGCTTAGCAACGAGTGAGGGACTGCCATTGTGGCTCAGGCAAATGACCTATGCAATGTAATGCGTATGCTTAAAGTATCTATATATGCATACATTTGTGCACCGCTCTTTAAAAATTACTTGACAACTGGAATAGTTGGTGCAGTTTTAATATGTTCTTGTAATACCCATTGCATTTGTCTTGGACTGAGATTAACATGTTTTATCAAGTTTATTTTATTTGCATAATAAACTGATAATGGTTTATTAGTGAAAATAGCAACTGAAAAAGAGGAACTTTGAAATATCTAAAACAAGGCAAGATAAAACCAGTAAGAAACTAAACCACTGGGTTTCAGACATGCATGGCTAAAAATTTTTCTAATATATTTCATAGCTTTACGAATGCTTGTAACTTCAGATAAGTTACTTAATTGCAGATACTCTTAATAATTAAACCTGTATGCTTTGCAGTACTTGCATTTTAAAAAGACTTAAAGCATAGCCTATTGTTCGATTTCAATTTTAAATAAATAACTCCCTTCTTACCTTTCCTCTGGTTCTTTGCTTTTTTCAATAATGTCATAAGGTCAGGAGCAACACATATTCATGATGAAAGCACTATGTAGAGCAAACTGGAACAAAGAAGAAATGGTAACTTAAAAATATTGGACAGGTGACATTGCCGTGTATCATACTTGTGTATCATACCTTGCCAATTATGCAGCATAAACTTTGGGCTGAGTAGGCTTTAACAAATGTTAAGTGATTATCTTGAACTTTGTTTACAGTTAGGATTTTACAGCTTAAGCAACTGAATATCTAGATACACTTTCTAAACTGAGATGGTAAGAACTTCAAGAGTTTTTCTCCATCAGAATTGCAGTCTTAGTCTGCTGTGCATTTGATAGCTCTGCATTTCATATATGTAAGACAAAATGTCTTGTACATAAGTAATCAGAACGTCTTATCACCTTCTCAAGGACTCTGAGTGTCGCAGGTTGCAAGCTGAACACCGAACTTGACCATTAAGAGTCTGACTGAGCTCTTTGTTAGGGACAGATCACTCATCATCATCATCACTAAAACGAATGAGTGTGACACACAAATTTTTGGAACTGTATTCAAAAGATCTGCAAAAATGACTACCAAAATACAGAAATACTTATTTATGATTTTGACTTTGAAATTGAAATATATCCTCCTGTGAACTAAACATTTGGCATGAAATCTTGCCCTATTGAGGGCAATCACAGTTAGTGGAACCAAGATTTCACCTAGTGTGCATTTTATTTGCAGTAAAATAAAAAGTCATAAATAAGATGACTCATGTGGCTGTTGATACATCCATACTTTGGCAGAGTCAAGCAGTGTATGTGCTGTAATGTGCTGGAAGTGGCCAGTGAGAGAAACAACGCTGATATTATTGCACACCAGTCATTCCCTAAGAATTGCAAATTGTCAGAAGATGAACACTGACTCCACAAGAATTTACAGCATTTATCTCCTAGGCCTGCTTATCTAATTGCACTGAAGGCATTTCCTCAGGGTTCACACCACTAAGAGTCTTGAGACAATTCAATAGTAAATCTCTGGGGGGATTGAGCTGAGAGCAATGTCACGGCCCCAAGCACTGCACCAAGAGCAGATGAGATTACTAATGCCAGTGAAATATTCTTTATCTGCGCAACAACCGGTCCTCTGGATTGTCACCAAGTGCAAAATGAAGCACCTATCTGCCACATATGAGAAATTGCTTGTATTTCAGGACCTATCTGTTTATGTCTCACACGCCAGCTGCTTTGCCTACATTATGTGGAAATGAGAATTTATTAAGTGTGAAGTGCACATCACAATGAATAAGCAAACTAAAAGGCTCTCGCTTTGCTGATTGATTATTTTATTCACTCATTGATTAAAACATTTTTCCTGGGGCAAGAATGGCTGGTAAGTTTGTTTTCAAAAGTATAAATATGAGGAGAATTAAAACAAGCAGAATTTTTTTTTTTTAACGTCTAATCTTAACCATCTTACTGGGAAAAATATGTTTTTATAAACTGCAAATAATGTAATGTTTTTGGTGTTACTATTTAAAAGAAATTAATTCTTGGTTTTAGCTAAGACAAAGGTTAGAATTGCACTGCATTTCACACTCCTCATGTATAACAGTAGTACAGTAGGTAAAGTGATAATTAATTGCTCCTCCTTTATGTCTCTCTAGAGATCTGAAGAATAATTTGATCAGCACAATTGAGCCAGGGGCCTTCCATGGACTTTCAGAACTGAAGCGCCTGTAAGTGTTAATTCCATTTGAATTATTCTGAAAATTGTGTCGACATTTCTATCCTTGGGCAACTCAAACATGCCACCAAGCAACAATCATGTGAGGACATCGGCTGTAAAACAGAAAATCACACGCTGTGCTTTTTAAATTTACTATGCCTTTTTCTTCTTCTTTCCCTTCTTTTTTTCTATTTCCCCCTTCTTTTTTACCTTTTCCCATTTAAAATTACCTGTCTGCTCTCCAATCAATGTCCTAACAAGTGCATCTACAGAGTTCAAAAACATGCCTAATTAATGACTCAGCAGACAATGTATCACTATAGACATTAATCAGAAATAAAACTAAGTGGTTTAAATACGTGTAAATAATGTTTTGTGCTACGCTAAGTTTTTTCATTATGTTAGGTCTACTTTACTTTTATCACAGACCAGGTCTATAAAGTAAATTCCTAGAAAGGAAACTTCGTCATGCTTTAGAATTTGTCTACTATTTTCATACCTCTCACATTGACTCTGCTTGGTATTTTTTATTTTTAGCATGGTTTTCTAAGGAAACAAGACTTATGCAATGTATTCCCTGTCCATCATTCTCATACCTCTCTTTGAAAACGTTCTTATAGTACTTTTGAAAGCACTGGCTGCTTTTTAAACTACATTTGTAGAGGATAAAAATATCTAAGTTACTAAGATCCTACAAGTGGGCCTTTTTGCTTTTAATTAACAAGGACTACAGACCCTCCTTAGTTCTACTCAGCCTAAAGGAAAAGTGAGATGAACACTTTTTTAATTATAATTTTCCAGCACACAAATGTCCAAGTACTGGCTAACCAAGCCATCAGCACATGCCAGAAATCTGCCTAGCCATTGTGTATGCTGTCTTATGTGTGATGAGAAAACAGGGATTATTTTCGTGGGACGGGAAGATTTAAAGGAGAAGGAATGCAAATCCACAGAAAAATAAATTTACAAATCCTTCTGCTTTCTTGCTCTGAGGTTAAATTCCCTAAGTGCTACGTACAGGGAACACTGCACAACCTAAGTAAAAGATTTCCATCTCTGATCATGCAGGTAGCAGTATTTTCTAACACCAACGACTAAGTTTTAGTGCATTTGGGTAGAAAGCCGACGACATAATAATGATGAAGTCAGAGTAGCATATACATTTTTAAAACAGACAAAAACATTAGGTTCAAACTCTCTTGCTTACTCTGTATACAGGGATAACAATACAATGAAATGATCAAAATGAGTGCTAATTGTTGCTTTGGCGGCACACTCTAATAACACAACCCTGACCTCTTGTGGGAAAACCAGGAAACCTGTGCAAGTCATGGGCTGCACATCTGGAGATTGCACAGGTGGAGCCTTGGGTCAGCCAGGAGAGACAAGTCAAGGAAGAGGAAGTCCTTAGGCACTGGGGAAAGGGAGAAGAAAAGACTCTTCAGCAAACTAGGAATGGCAACGTTGAGATTTATCATGGTAGATCTCAAAAAAACCCTTGTTACTGGTATGAGTAAGTAACACTGGGAGCCATCTAGAGACAGGGAATCGATTAATTCCTAGACTGCCACGTGTTTGGTACCAATAGGTGTAGTTTCATGGTAAACAAGAAAATCTCTGCACTCCTTCACTGAGCAACTGTTGGGTAGCAGACAGTTGAGCAAAAGGAATAGTGTAAGCTCCTGTTGAATGCTGAATAGAGTGATTACTTTAAGACTGTACTTTACATTCACATCTTATTTCACATGTAAAATATAAATGATGCTGTGAAAAGCAGATGTAATATGGGCAACTGTAGGAGATACGGCTATGGCAAGCCAGACAGACAAACTGCAGGCTGTCAACATCAAAACGTTTTCTGTGAATGATTTGGAGAACTGTTATAATTTGTGAATAACTGAATTATTTCAAGGGTTTACTCAAAAAGGTACACACAAAATTGATGAAAACTGAAAATTTATGAAGCACCAAAATTATGGCACTCGGTTATTCAACAGAGGATAGTTTTGTTTTCTCTAACACCAATTTTACATGTCGGCATTAGTAAGTTAAATGTCTTACGCCTGAAAAGGAACACCAGCTTTGTACATTACGAATTGAATTATGTCTAATATAACATATATTAATGTGGAGGATTGTGCAGCAAGCTGTCTTTTCTGAGATTTCAGCCACTGCCATATATCTTATTGTGAAAATAAGACTCATTGAAATAAACTTTGAGAAAAGGGGATGTAGCCTTTTGCTTTGTTAAAAATACTGTTTTACTGTGCGCCACACATAGATAAATATGCACTTGTTTTGATTAGTTTAGATGAAATTTACTTTTGCTACCCAAATTATGCCCCACCCAGTGATGCATTTCTTCCATACGTGTTCAGACTTTGCGTAGGCAGAAGTAAAGCATTACCCATCTAAGAATTCTGGGTAGGTTCTTGTTTACTATTTACCTCTTCTAATAGAAAGATGTATCTATCTATCTATCTTGTATGTATGTATGTATATTTGTTTGTCTTAAACTTGCATTTTTAGATTTTCTATGTAGCTTTCATTAGGAAAATTTAAAGAATAATGCTAACATGCAATTATTGCACTATATTGTTATCCACACTATTTTCTCAGCTGTTGCCTACTTAATATCCCTGACAAGCATTTAAGAAATATTTTCATTCTAATGCGATGTTTCATCATTTCATTGTACAACAATATATTCTTTGTCTGATAGAAGAAGACTTTGTAGTGAATTCTAAAGATACTGCCTTCACATTCTAGCTAATTGGATATGTCTCCATGAAAGCAATAACTGGATTTGTCAAACTACAACCTTTATTCTCCTGTTTGATTACTTTAGTCTTCTCATGTAACAACAGAAAAATAGGGAATCCGCACAATGTAACAAAGGAATCAGAAGACTACCACTGATCCTAAAACAAAAATGTATTCAGATCAATTTTCACTTTTTAATGGATGTATAATCACTTAAAATCCTTACATTACTGCAATATAAAAAACATACTTGATAAGAAGGAAAATTTGAGTCAAGGTTGAAAACCAAATATGTAAAAATAAACACTTGTTCAGAATGCACCAAGGGGCAGTATTCATGTTGTTATCACAACATAATTGTTCATACCTATTTTTGCCTCCTTCCTATAAGTATCCTATATGTTATGTTGTATATATGATTTGTACAGAAAACATCCATTCACCTTTCTGCAGACAAGAGTTATGGAACATAACGCCTTGTACTATTTGTGGTCTGAGCCAGCCACAGTATTGCTCTTAGAAGAGCTTGCCACATGCTTATGAAGACTGACCTTCTTACTAGCTCAAAAATTAATTGCCCTCTGGTTTCTGTGATTTCTTCAGCAAAAAAGGATGCTGTCAATGAGATGAGATATTAGTAAGCAGTAAAAATGTGTCAATTTTGGCTGAATATTGCATGCAACAAAATGCATAGTATTTTCCATAAGTAAACAAACAGGTGCTAGTAACTTTGATAAAGAAAATTCTTTATATTGGAAATAATTTTTGGTTTTTTATTTGATACATATGTAAAATCACATTTTAATGCAGTTAGTATAAGTTGCAGTATGGTATGTTTAATTGTGGAATATTGCTCAATAATGTTAATATAAAAGTTGTTAAATCTATTTATTTCAGTTATGTTACATTACAGAAAAAGGTTTTATTTCTTGTTTGTCTCTAACTCCTTAAGTGTTAAAAATGAAGAGGCTGTATGTGATTATGTAGGTGTGTATATAAATAAGACAGACCTAATGTTTCACAGTTTTTTTGTTTGTTTCAGGGATCTTTCAAATAATAGAATTGGTTGCCTAACACCAGAAATGTTTGTTGGACTTAACAGTCTTCACAAACTGTGAGTATAATACCACTTTTGTTTTAAACAGGAGAAATCCAAACTGTCACATGGCTTACCTGAGTACAGCTGGTCATAAACTTTCATTATAAGAAAATACAGGTTTTGTACTAAAAAAAAAAAACCTCTCCTGAGCCTTTGATTGTTAAGACTCAATATTTTAAAGATGTTGTTTCTATTTGTAATTGCAAAATCTATCAGAATTGAAAGAATTAAATTGAATATATTTCATTTCCACATTGAAAAGAGGCCGAATGTGACGTTTCTGTTTGAATGAATTTCTCTCCGCATGTCTTGGAAATAATTAAAGGTCAAGCACACAAATGAGATTTACACTGGTTAAAAAGGATACATTGTTCTTTCTATCCATTACAGATCAATTAGAATTTTATAACTTTTTTTCTCCTGAACTGTATTACAGAAAAAAGTAAGCATCTACTGAGAAAGAAGCGTGTGAAGTATCAAGTAGATTTGGAATATCAGGGTAGTTCAAATTGCTTCAAAAATATCAATTTAGACTGTTCTTTTAAGGTATTGTGTTGTACACTTTATTTGTCCTGGTATTTTCTGAGCCATTAGTTTATCACATGCAACTGCACTGGAATATGCTCTAGAAAGAAAAGCAGTCGACTTACATATCCATAAGCATGCCAGAGAGCCTGTGTGATCAATAGATTATCAGGCTAGTCTGGAAAGAGCACTCAGAAAACATGAGATTATGATAGTATATTCAGGCTGTTCAGTTTTAGGGACAATCAGATGACCTGGAAGAAGAGATAAAATGTGCGATGACAAAGTTTGCTGGTAGATACTAAGTTAACCAGGGAATTAGAGACAAGGGTTAATTTTGAAGAAGGACAGATGTACAGGACTCCATGACTGGGCAGTAAAATGGCAGATGAAATTTAATATAGATAAATATTAAGTGACAAAGGGAAGAAAACCCAATCTGTTCTGGCCTAAATGTTAAAATACAGTAAAGATGTTCTGAGATTATACTGGATAATGCCATGAAAACATCTGCTCAGTATCATTTAAAAAATGTATTAGGGAGTACTATTAAAGGAAGAGAGAACAAATCAGACAACATTCATTGTGGTACAGCAAAAAGCAAAGAACCTGCATTTTGAATATTGTGGGCAATTTCCATCTAAAAAAGATGACCGAATCTAGAAAAGGTTCGGAGAAGGACAAAAAGCGATGGCCAAAGGTGTGGTACAGCATAGCCAAGTACTAGGAATGAGTAAGTTGGTTGCAACTTTCCTCGCTGGGAAAGGGACAATTGACAGGAATGGTCCTGGTTTAAATGGACATTTGGCCAGACCCAGGAGGGCTCTGTATCTTCATTCACATCTGTCTTCACTCCTGAATGGAAAGTAAATTCCTGTGCTGCATCATAGTGTGTTACAAATCTCATACTTTATTTTCTTCCTCTCCAGCCAGTTCTGGCATTTCCTTGGGAAATCTTTCTAGAAAGATCTGCCATGAGGCCAAGTTAACACCAGGTAAAAGGCTGAAATCTGGCATGCTTACTGATCACATTAATGAAAGTAACTATGCCAAATCTCCTCTGATGAAAACAAGTGAGAACAGATGATGGGAAGAGCCTTGATAGCATGTTGATGAACAGGGCTGCCCCTCTTTTTACTCCTCTCAGATGAGTTGCCACATGGGGCAAGCCCAACTCACCTGTTGAGGATTGATGGGTCTCCTTTTGCTGTACACAGTGAACATGACTGTGACTATATAGCCAGATTACCACAGGAGGTATGTTTAAAGTCACCTTATTAAATGGAAAGTGCTTCTAGATACTAGGAACTATCTCAATAGAAACTGTTCAAATCCCTGCTCTCTCAGGAAAACACGTCTAAAAATTCCATTCCTAAATCTTCCAGGCTCCATCTTAAAAGCTAATTAGAAGTTAAATACAGAACTTCAGTCTTGTAATGGTAAGGAATAGAAATTCATTCACAGTGAGTGTACAACATTTGTTCTGTGACAGTGTTTGGCTGTACTACCCCTTTCCTCTGAAGACCAGGAAAGGGTGTGGCAGTATATCTCCGCATCCTTCACTGGTACCAGAGATGTCGGGAAGGGGCACAATATGCATTCTAAATGCTGTCTAGTTACCAGGCTGATCAAATCACACCATTACAGTTTCCTTTTGTAAAACAGATTTGCTATATGCCTGCTCATTCTAGTAACCTGTGTACTTGTCCCAGTGTTGGCGAATCTTTTCTGAGCATGTAGATCCAGAGAAAGTCTTACCAGTTCCCTCTACGCTATCGTTAACGCTGTATTTTCTTGCATCTAGTCTTTTTGTGCGTCCTAAGTAAATATTTACCTTCTCCTCAAGACAGGGCTAACTTTCATGTCCAAGTGGGTGTAGATCCAGGGCTTTCTGTACTGTTTTCCTTCTGAGGTCCCCGTTTATAGCAGAAATTTGAATTAGACTTTTCTGAAGTGTAATTCTCAAGTGACATTCTTGTTCCACTTTTCACTTTGAATAATATTATTTAACGAAATTACTAGACCTCTCATCTTCAAGAATGTTCACCTCTTCTTGCATGATAGTTCTCTTAATATTGACCAATCCTTGGTTTTGTTATTACCAGATTTCATTTTTCACATGCTTATATTTCTGAGCCAGAGTCATTAGTGAAAGCACTAAATACAATCAGTCATGAGACTGTTTCTGCAGAACACCAGTAGTGTCTCACTCTCCTCCCTTCTATCCTGTCCATTATCTTAGTGTCTTACAATAAATGCACTTAACACTTTTAAAAACGTTCTTCACGCTTTTACGGATGTTATGTCCATGCGTCAGTGGAAAAAATGATGATTCTGGTAACTGTAGACCTGTTAGTCTGGCCTCGTTGTATTTGTTGCAGAAACTCAGTGAATTTTGAAAGAAAGAAAAATGGAAAAAAATGTTGGCAAATCAGAAATGGGAAAAAAAAATCAATATGCATCTATTGAATACGTATCATGTAATCATATAAAAAGATCACTGATTTTCTAGACAAAGAAAATTATTTACTGATTTTAGCATACATCTAACATGATACTACATCAGCAGCAAAAAAAAGTGAACATTTATACTAGTGTTTTCATCTGAGCAGAATTAGCCTAAATGGCCTCTAATTGCCCAGGTATTTTTTGGATTTTAACTAGTTCTGCAGATCAGTAATCATACTGTAGGTGGTCCAGGGGAAGATAATTTCCAGAATTTAGCGTATGCTTCTCCCCTAAGTACCTATAATCCAAATGACCAACCTTACTGAACGGAAGAGAAAATAGTAGTAATGGGATATATTTAGGCTATATATAATATCTACTCTTTCGTAATTTCTTACTTATAATATAGTAGTATTGTTAAAGTGCCTTTTGCACCTTGTTTTAGTATACTTTCCAAAGTTTAACTTAATTTTTGGTAATTCTCTCTATGCTTTGTGTCTTTTTGCTAACCTTTTCGTGTTCATTAGAGTCTCTCTACTTCTTTGATCTTTTTAAAACTTGATTTCATTTTTCAAGATTTAAGATTTGGTTATTGATCCTTTTAGTCTATCTTCCATTTTTCTTATTTGGGTTTTAAATTGCCTTTCTACCATTGACTTAACAAATGGGGCCATCCTGCATTCCGGTTCATGTACTTTAGTAGTACTTCACTAGTTACTTTATTTATTTATTTTATTTCAAAAATCTGTCCTTTGGCAATCAGAGGCATAGTAATAGATAAGTCTAAATTCCCCTTTCATCTGAAGTAAATCAGTTCATAATTGCTATGTCGAAAGTTATGACTTTCTTTTTTGTAGGGACTGTCCTCCTTACCAAACCAAAGTCAAGAGTACCATTACTCTTGTTGGGTCAGTGATTGTTTTGATAAGAAATACAACCACAATCTCAATGAAGAGGAACTGTTCCCTGCCGTTCATAGTATCATTTGTTCCTCGATCTCAGAAATCTCATATAATGACATAATGCTGATAGTAATTATTTGAGCTGGAACCTCAATTTGCCTCTGGTGCAAGAACTGCTGATTGTTCATTGACTACAAGCTAATGCCACCTGGTACTTTTCTAACACTTTCTAGCTTTTTTTCCCTTGGAAGTTCATACAAACTTCCCAGAATCGAACTTTTTAAACATGTTTAAAGCACCATAAGTCACCTTGCCGTTGCTACTGATACCTCTGAATTGTGTTTAATTGTCATTTCAAGGGTATGAGAAAACTGTTCTCTGAAAAGGTTATGGAGAAGCATTTACTTAGTGTAACATCAGTGTATATAATTGTACCAAGGAAAAGATGACAAGTTCTTAAACATGGAACTGGTTTCAGAGCCATCAAGTGTGGTTTAGATTACTGAAGGAGCAATATAAAGATATATACATATGCGTTGATTTATGCAGTTGTTGATTGTGGTAATTAGAGCTCTCCTGTGTTACTTTAGCAGAGATGAAGTACAGAAGGATCTTTGCAGGCTTTTATCAAAACCAGTAGGGAGAGCCGTGAGTCCACTGGAAGGAGCAAAGGACATAAATCTTTTCATGCACCTTCTGTGAAGTACAGAGATGAGGTTTTCTTATACCGTTTACAAGCACAAATACCAGGTGAAATAAAGTAACAGTGTGTTTCACTCAATCTTGTAAGTCTAATTCAGTTTGAAAAAATGGAATTAGAGCTGAAAAATCAGCTCTAGGCCCAAACCTACATAGGATGTTTAACCAAATGATGTGGTGCACGTATCTAAACTGAATAGGGTGAAGGTATGTTTAAACACTTCACTAAAATGAAGGATGAGAACTGCCTGAGCTTTCAGGGATAATGCAAACACTCTTCAAAGGACTTGGTGGTTTTGTGCAGTCTATTTTAGGACAGGACAACGTACAGGGTTCTTGAATTAAGAAAAAATTAATTAGTAGTATCATCTAGTATTGTTTTGAAAACATGCACACATACAGAAACCACAAAAAATTGTAAGCCTCTTGATAATGTAGAAAGGTTTATTCAGTTTGCAGTCAGGATGTATATTTCAGTGAATAGGAATTGAATTTCAAGTTACTAATGAAATCTAAAATTTCACACAGCTCCTGAAATTACTGCAACCAGTGAGCTGTGATTATGTTCCTTGAGACTGATCTAATTTTTACACCTTCTTGGATTTGATGATTTGTACTCTGGAAAATGATTCCAGAATGCTTTCACATCATATGACAGATGCAGCTGACAGTGCCTCAGACAGTGTAAGAGAAGATTTATTATGTCTTCCAAGATATTAGCTTAACTTTTTTTGGCTTATATATCACCCTTTGGCTGTGTTTATGCTGTGATGGGGTGCATGTATTCTAACTAGGAGTGACATAACTGAATGCAACAAATCTTCCAAATCTCCTTTGGCCCCTCAGTGGCCATGTTTCAGTGCTTTGTTCCAGAATTATGTATGCAAATATATTTCTGCTAGGTAATGGAGCTGCCATCCACATTAATTCTGTTTATATTTAATCTAAATATCAAGAGCTGTGGAATCCATATCAAGGGATGATGCCACTGTACTGATATACCAGATTTCATTTTTTTTAGTCCCCCCATAAATTAGCCCTTCAGGTTCTGAAATGTTGTGACCTTAAACCTGTTTCAACAAGCAGCTACTGCTGGATCTTCCTTTTGGAAGTTCGAAACAGGACTTCCTCTTTACTTCCAATTGTTTGATTAAAGTACATCTGATTTATTCTTCATCCTGCCTCTGAATCATCAACAGCAGTTAGCTTTATGATAATATAATACCATAAATTCTTGTGTGACTTTCTTGCTGACATTGAAGCAACTAATCACTTTGGTGCCAGAGGTAACGTACAAAACCAGTAACATTGTGAATCAAGCAGACCCCACTTTAGCAACATCAAGAAAATAGGCACCGTAACCTGCCCTCTCTGTATTTCTGTTGTCATTTTTTACCCCTTCTATCCCAGCCTTTTTGTCACCTTTGCATTCAGCTTTTGCTTTTTAATACTGCTCGTAAAAGTGAAGCATTCTTCATATTCATATGCTCCTGCTTCTACCTATATTTTGCCTCAAAACGGTCCTTTGAGACACACAACTCTCTTTGACTGTTTTATGGCATTTGTCATTTATATTAAAGCTTTTCGCAAAAGTGTTTTACTAATTTCTGTAAAAGCACAAGAGTATTTGGTATATGAAAAAATAAGTGTAGGACCTTATACATAAGACTAAAATGTTTTTACCTCTGATATAACAGAAAGCACATGTTTCTGTTAATGGAGTAAGTTAATGGCATAGTAAGTGCTATCAGCTCTGGAGTACATTAATTTGTTATGTTTGAAATGTTTGCAAACTAGGTGATACAGATGTTTTTAAAACAAATGTCCTTTTAAATCAAGCTAGAGTGGGTTTTTAGGATATCTGAAATGGCAGGATTTCACAACACTATGCATTTAGAGATATTTTAATATCTAATATAAATGAACTGAAAAAACAAGGCATTTGCAGGGTGCTGCAGATATCTAGCTCAGAAATGCATATGTTGTTGAGGTGATTTAAGAAGATTTCTGAAAGTTTTGTTAGAGAAGAAGCTATTCCCACTGTTGGAGATCCAGATATTGTAATTATGTGTTTCTTGGGCATAGAAATGTATTCCTTTATGACTTATACATCCCTGTGAACGTGATCCTAGTTTGCTAATTATTAGTAGTAATATGGAAACTTCAAACCAGGTCATTGCCAGAAGAATATGAAAGAATATGAAAAATTGGCTTGCTGGCTTTGTGCTGACTTTTGAACTGTCAGGAACTCAATTATTCCAGCACTTGGCAAAACCACTGAAGAAAAAGCTTACATACTTCTCCGTCATGATAAAAAGGAACCAAAAACCTGTGAGTGGACCATTAGTCAGAAATTTTTAGGTTAACACGGTGTAGGTCAGTTCTGGCTAGATATCTCCATGGATTTGGCAGGACCTATGGAAAGTACATAGATTCAGTAGATACAGAATGGGCATCATTGACAGGCGCATAGCTACTGTACATCTGCTGAAGCCTGCTACATCAGCTGTGGAAATGACCTACAGTTTTTCCCTGTTTCCTAAAATATTGACCAGACATAAAGCCTTCCTTTGGTCCAAACAGAATTACCAAACTTCAGACTTGGTGTTCTGTTTGTTTCATTGAATGAAGCATGGATAGCTATTTAAGGGAAAAGAGGGGATTTGCATGAGATCGGAAATGTCATCATACTACAGTGGGGTGAGGCAGAGAAAAGAAACTCCCCGTATTTCTTCCCTCTGGCTCCTGTCCATGCAAGGCTAGGCAGATTGCTTTCCCCGTCCTTCAGTTCAGCATGATTGTCCTCTGTTCGAAGGTTTATACTAGTGTAATAGCTTTCCTATTAGTGGAACCACTTCTGATTTACTTCAGTACAAATGTCAGGGTTATCAGTTTCTGATTTAGTCTGTTTAACATCCCAGTTCACTGAGCTGCTTCAGGATATGCCTCGTCAGGGCTTATGTCCAATAAGCACATGGGTAGATCCGTTTAATTTTAAGTAAAGGGGTAACTGAGTCTTTGTGAAATGCTCAATATTTTTGGTTCCTGTTGATACACCCAAAATATTAAAAGTATAGAAATAGGTAGCTACAAGCAAGCATTCATTTCCACCTTTAGACATACCCACGCTTGAAGAGATACTTGAAAGCCTTTCCATTTCCAAGAGCTTTGCACCGTAACTGTATTAAAGGTGCACTGTTAGACAAAATCTTAACAATTACTTCAATTATATCAACACATCTCATCATCACTCAATATAATGAGAAATAATTTCACTTAACATTGCTGATCCAGTTTATTTTTCTGCTGGAAATTGGTACAATCTGTTAGAATTTTCTTTAAACTACCATGAAAATTTGAAGTGTTCAAAGTTCATTTTCTTTTTTTTTTTTTTTCCATGATTTCAGTGGTGAAAAATTGTGTACAAAAATAAGATTACTTATTGTTTCAGGAATGCTCCATAACTTTCTTGAAGTAATTTATAAATTAGCAATATTATCTCTTCATTCTTGAATTTATTGATCCATATGTATCTGTACAGGTTTCTCGAGAAAGCATGGTTCTTGAGTCTTTTGTTCTTCCTTACTTTATGAAGCTGACTCAGATCTTGTGGAGCTTGGTAGATTCCTCACTGGTGGAACATTGCTCCTGATCTGAATTTGTATCTTCAGTTTAGTATACATTCTTTACTTTGTAGACACGAGAGAACTAAAATTAATAAGTATAAAAGCATCCTTTTTAATGAAAAAGTAATGAAACCATTTTCTTTGCCAGTCTACAGTTTTTTCTATATGTTAGAACAAATGTCCAGTGAAGAGATCTGAAATTTCACTGATAGCTGAAATTTTGTAGCCATCCTTGAATTCAGACATGTAGGCTTCAGGCACTGGTTAGAAAGGAACGTATATCAGTATTTCAAAAGTAGGTAATTCAATATGGTATGAAATGTTAATCTTGGATACTGCATTAATTTTTCAGTTTACAGGTATAGGAAAAGACAGTATTACTTGATTAAGCTTTTACCTTTTATACTATTAAGGCACTGGCAGAGCAATACTGTTAAACTAGGCAAAATTAAATTGTGTCTGTTTGCAAGTATTCAGCCTAATCCATTCAGCCATCAAGACAAGAAATAGTAAAACAGTAGTTAAAATGAAAATGTCCTTAATTTAAGGATGGGAAAAATCAGTTTGTTTAAAGTCCTTTTTAATAAAACTCTTGTGTAGTTACTTTGAAAACTCATTACTGTTTTAAGGAATTGCTTTAATTCTTCTGAGCATTACTAAATTAAGACACTGTTTTTATTTCTTTACCTTGAAGTGGCGTTCTACATATACTATAAAAATACAACATAGGTCTCTCTGACTAGCCATTGTATGAATATTTTCACTTAAATTCTAAAATATTCTCTTGTAGAATTCTATTCTATTAAATATGTAGAAATATTCCTGTTTATTAGACCAAGTGAATTCTATGTATACCTGCTGTTATAATAAAAGAAGTAAAAGTGTACGATATGATTTGAATATTGCTGTCATTTATGAGAAAGCAATGTACGAATTTAAATATGTTTTTACTGTTGTCAAGAAAGCAGAATTTCTTAATTAGCATTGGGAAAATTACACTCTATAACACTTGTTTTCTTCTTGTATTTGTTATAACTGACTGTAAATTGCTTTTTTCTAGGAATTTGTCAGGGAATATTTTTTCAAGTCTCATGAATGGACTTTTTTCTGAGTTGCTAGCTCTGAAAGCACTGTAAGTATGATTTCTTATGTTAGGAAATCTGAAATATTTAAGAAAGACATTAGAATAAACATAACAGAGTTGAATATGAATTCAAACAAGATTGTTTCTAGCAATGCATTCCAAATGTAAAATATGTAGTGTTTTGTATCAGTGTCTGTTTCACTATTGATGACCTGCCGTCTTCCACCTGGCCCAGTGAAATGGATAGTGCTGACCCCATTCCTGACTAGCCCAGTCTAGCCATCCTGACTAGCATCCCTGTTTTTTTTTCCTTTATGATCTTATACCTTTCCATGTTTTCATGCATTATGTCATATAATAACTCTAAATACACAAAACCATTCATGTTAAATATTTTTCCTGCAATTATAACAACAATTCCCAGTTATTTATATTAAATGTACCTCTCTGAGATCTAAAAGTGTATACTGGATGCTTCCATGGTCAAGTTTCTACTTAAAAGAGTTTTTTAGTAAGTGAAAGTATGTTATACTATGACTTTCTACAGTAGCACATACTCAAATTTAATTCAGTAGTCAGTGATGCTGTTCTGTAACCAAAACCAGAATTTTGGCATAATGTCTTGGAAGTCATTAACAGTGGGACGACGTGTATTAGTTGTCTCAGGATATCTTTATAATTATGCTCTATAATTATACATCCATAGTTATGCATCTATCTAGAATTAGTTCTCTTTGGAGTTAGATAATTTGAATCTAAGAGAAGAAAGTGTGTTTATGAAAGTTGCATGTGTACAAGTCGTGATCTTTCTTTGCCTTTCTAGACATTTCAACACCGATTCACTCATTTGTGACTGTAATCTAAAATGGGTCTTGCAATGGGCCAGAAATGCTTCAGTTCGAATAGCGGAGGAAACAGTTTGTGCTTACCCCAGTGCTTTACAAGGACTGTCATTTCGTAACCTGAAGGAAAACCAGCTGATATGTGGTGAGTTGTACTCTCATTTAACATTACAAATTGAAGTGGAATCCAGAGAAAATATTAAAAAACAGAAATTATGTAAAACAAAATAAAGAGAGTAATAAATCTGACTTGTTTATAAGCACAAGAAATTCAGGTATACGGCACAGAAAATACAACTAAGATTGAAAGAGAATGCAAAAAAAATACAAGTTTCTTATTTCATACAAAATTTTATATATATGTGTATATATATATTGCAAGAACACCACTGTCCTGTCTATATATTAGGTAACATGTAATTATGATTTAAAACATTAACCCACGGTGGTAGCTCTACATTGTATACTGCATGAAACTGAGGATTCCTACAGGGATTTATAGAATATTCCTTTCAAGTTATATCTCTGATAGTGTGGCATAAATGTCAGATTTCATTCTTGTATTTTTCATTTTTATAAACCTGTAACTATACATTTTAGCACCGCATCCTGGGGATGAATAGAATTTTTACAGTGAGCTTCAGTTAGGTGAATTCTGTATTTGAAGATCTGTAAGTGAATCACTTTTTGAAAAAGATTTTCCACCATAGCAAACATGATGGATATGGTGTGAGGAAGGAAACAAAAAAATTATGAATGAATAAAGAAAATTCCTCTCATACTGAACGCTGTCTAGCAAAGAACAGACAAACCCAGAGATTCTAAAAGTATCATGTACTGCAGAGAAAAAACCTTTGCCTAAGATTTTGGTGGGTTCCATAATCAGAAGTACAATTTCACACATGCTTCATTAATCACAGAATCTCTGAATCTTTGACTTTCTTGAATGACAGAAAATTGCTGGGATGGTGACTTTGCTAATGTCTTACGGAAACAAAAGGAAAGTCACATTTTTATCCTAATAACCACATGAGGAATGATGTGTGTTGCTAGCATATTTATAGCAGAAGGGGGATCAGGGTTGACTGGAGTAATAACAAAAAATTTGGTTTTAGCAACAACAACAAATACAGATATTTACAAGTTGGGAGAAGTGTGAAAAGATGTGAATACCAGCTACAGATGTTCCATCGGCTGAATTGTTAAGGAAACATAGATACCTGTCTGGAGGCAAATAAGGAATGAGCTCTTGTGAGCGAAAGGCAGAGAAGTTTCCAGTAGCCTGTATTACTGAACACTTGAAAATCTCAAATATCAAGCGGCCATTTTATAGAGACCCAGCATGGGCATCTTCATAGATATCCATTTCCCAGCAGGAAAAGTCCTCTTTCTGAAAATGCTGGAATGATCAGGAGAATCGATTAAGGACGGTTAATTGGTATTTCCAGGTTGCCAATGAATATGAGCCTGTGAATTTTAGAGAGGAAATGAAAGCAATTTCTCAGAATTTCCTACTTTAATTCCTAATAGGACTCCTTACCACACCTCTGATACAGAATTTATAAGGCCCGTCTAGTTCTCACTGCTATTTATAATGTCCACAGAACACTTGACAAGGGTTGTAATGACTGCCAATAGCTTGACACTGCTTTTAATATCCGCAGAGAGCTTCACGGTGATTGTATTTGCCAAGCCTTCCACCAGCTCTGTAATGTCTGCCAGGTGCTTCACTGCGCTCATAATGTCTTTTGGGCAGCTCATGGTGCCCACAACATTTAGCAATTTCATTTTCAGTAAATTAGTTTGAACTTAAGCATAATAGAAGGCTGTCTGGCACCAAACTAATAACAATTATTGAGAATGTTTTAAGAATAATATGTGTTGAAATATGCATAGAGCTAATCAAATTAAACATATCTTAAAGAATGTTTTAAGAAGTGGTTTAAAAATTAAAAACTCCTGCATGTGAACATCTTCCATACTGTCAGACATTTGTATTTATAGTTACTGATCTTCCTTCTACATGCTAGAAGAGGTCATGAGGTATCACAGTCACAAGATCATCAAAGTGTTTATCAACAGCTTATAAGAGTTACTTAAATCTTCTTTAAAAAAGATCTCCAACTCTCAGAAATGCTCAGCTAGAAAGCAATTTTTGACAGCATGGGAAATAAGGCTGAAAAACAGTTTGATGATAAAAGATAGTTTTGCCTTTGTCTTCTGCCTTAATTATGAGGGACTGCAATGAATTCATAACAGTATGGACAGGGTATCTTTCTGAAAAATGATTGTGAAATTGGCTTCATGCAGTGCCTTGTTACTGTTTCTCCATGAGTCCAAATAAAACTTACTCAATTTACAGGAGGAAAATTATATTTTCCTGAATACCAGTGCTACAAATTCCACCTGAGGTCTGAGAGCAGTCTTTGTGCACATCGTCAGCAGAAATGGATTCTGTAGGCCAAATTCTTCACTCAGGAAAGACCTGTATGAGTTTTTGTCTTAAGGGGATTACAAAAGATTGCTCTTAAATCTGGGTTTTAATTATTTACGCTGATGAATGAGATACTAGAATTTAGTTTCTCAGTCTCAAAGCTGTATTGATGCTATTGAACTAACAGCACTAAGTAGTAAAAGTTCATTTGTTCTGCAAATTACAATTGACATGTAACTCTGATGAAGCCTTTTTCTGTTAGAAAACGTTGACTCATCAAAACAGATGTTTGGAAAAGTGCTGACTTTCTTGTCTCCCCCAATTAGGTTTTATTTAAAGTTTAGAAAGTAGTTGACATAATATCAATAATCTTTGAATAAATGATTTTGCTGAAAATTATGTAAATATTTACTAAATTATACCAAAAATATTGCAAAGGTCAAAGTATAAAAATAATTTTGTAGTGCTTTAAGACATTATTATTTATTTATTTCCACCACAAACAAAATTATCTAATTCTCCTGGGACAGAATGCTGTTTCTCATGCAGGTCTCCTACAAATTAAAGTATTGCTTTTTGCATGTACATTTTCTCTACAGATGTTTATAAATGAATAATTGGGACCATGTTATCACCTTTTTTTAATTAAAAAAAAATTGTTTCAAAAGTAAGAAATGCTCTGATGCTCCGTACCTGTTCACATTGAAACTAGCTCAAAGCAAAAAAGAAAAGAGCACAGTTATATGCTTTATGCACTTTTTCTACTTGTACTCTTAGAGATTTCTTGACCATTTTAAGATTTGATTTCTTACGTAGAAAGGTATGAAGTACTTTCATCATTACTTACCTACTCACATTTTCTAATCTGTATTTCTCATGCTTAAATATGAGCAGAATGTTAAGGCATATTTCTCTCAGGCCACATGCAGCTCCCTAGTCTATTTTCGTAAGTAATTTTTTTTGCAATTTTACCTAAAATACCACAAAAATTCAGAACATTCAAGACATTTTAAATCAATTACAGTAATGCCATTGGGAAAAAAAGAGAACATTTTCTTTTCTGTACTTCCTGTATAAAGTACTTTCATTTTCTGAAGCAGCTTTTTTATTCTTGATACATATTCTTAAAATACAGTGTGGCTTTAACTGCTTTCTCAACAATGGAGGAATAGCGATGTTTTAGATGCTAGATATGTTGAAATGTCCTTATAATTTTACCTGATGTGCTTGCACATCGTTTTCCCTTCATCCCTAGCAGAGTAAGTCTGTTTCCACTGTGCAATAGTAAGAACTTTGAAAGAAATATGTACTTTTAAAATGCCAAAAATAGATTGATTTTGGGAAATTCAATCTTTGGAAGGAGACTTTTTCAACAATTAACTTTAAGTCTGAAATCAACTGAATGCATTCAGCTTCATTCTGCATCAGCTTTTAAGAATATTGTCAAATATTTTATGTTAGGGATATTGGGTGAGAAATGAGATTTGAAGTTGCTTTTTTCATATGGTGACAAAAATTAATTATCTACATTGCCTTTCGAGTCTTAAAATGATAATTGCATACATCTGCACATAGATTGCTCTTATAAGCTTTCTTTCCTACATGAAATATATTGCAATAACAAATACTGGCTCAAAGTTATCAAGGAACATTTTTTCTTCATTTATTTCTCTCATAGTACACACATCATTTTTTTGGTCTGGTTTACTTAAATTTAGGAATGGGCTTGAGATTATTGTTTCAACCATTTCTTTCTTCATTTACAAGTCATTCTTACTATATTAACACAATGTAAATATTGAACTGTGGAGGTTTTTTCAGTATGTAGTAACAGACTAAACTTAAAATCTCAAGTACAAAGAATGATGGATTAATTATCCAGATTTAGATTCCAGTCCTGCAGTTTCTTGGCAGCCTACAGATAGCCTGCTGCATTCATGCGGAGCATCATTGTCTTCAAGAATATGCGGGATCAAGACTTCAACTCCAATTCTGCAGGGAGTGCCTAATCATATGAATAGGTCTAATTATATTGAAATAGGAGTATTCCCATTAGTAACCTTTCACAGGATTAGGTGTAGCAAGATATGGATAGTGATACAATTAGCTGTAGTTAAATCCTCTTGTGATTGTTTTTATTTTACAATGTTAGCAATTCAGGATTTTCTTTAATAACAAAGTATGGATAATAGCAGAATGTCTATAAATCAAATAATGTAACTCTAGATTTTGGATCTTTCAAAGATGGGTGTGGTAGATTTATTTTCTATCAGAGCTAAGTGGCCCATTTTAGATATCAAAGTTTTCAATAGATAACCATTTGGTAGTATGAAACCAACAACGCTCTAACCTTTTGGCTTCAAATTCTAGATTTCTCATCCTAATATGATCAGTCTCAAACTGGAAAAAAAAAAAAGGAATATGGTGCCCTACGTTTAATATTAAACATTATTATCTAATTTATTTGGTGGTAATTTAGAACACTGCTGCAAGGTTGGGAGCACAAAATTAATAACATTTAAAACTTACAAACATGAAATAACAGAAGTATTAAAATGGTCATTTGAAAAACTTAAAGAATGAGGTTTTACTATTATGTATTTTCTTGCATCTGTGCTCACACATGAAAATATAGTTCAACAGAACTTTTCACCCCTGAAATCTCACTGATTTAGATGTTGTAAGCGTACCCAATTTGGTTTTTTTCCCATAGCTTACTCTTAAACTAAATCAGCATTTTTTAATGTGCAGTTTTGTCTGATTTTCTACATTGTCTTTACCTGCTTGTTCCAAAAAGCATGCAAAATAACTAAAGAAAATTTTAGCTAAGATGTAGTGAGGAGAATATCAGCGAAACAAAGCTCCTTTAATCTTCAAAGCTTCTGACCTTGGAGACTTGACTGGTCATCTCCAAAAGCTAGTTGCTCATGAGAGCAAAGCAATGGTAAGACAGCCTTGACTAAGGCCCATGGAGTATCCCAGAAGATATATTCTTTATTCTTAACATGGTAACATGTACATTAAAAGACTAGGGTTAAATTTTATACTGTTAATGCCTAGATAAAATTATATAAGCTCCTTTGCCAAACTGATGCTAATATTGTCCAGGTAACAACACTGATTACAGTTTGTTGTTATTAATCTTAACTGTTCTCATGGGAAAGTTCCTTATGAAGCCTCCATCCTATCATTCTCTGTTCTAATTAAGTGAAGTATACCATAGTGGTATTTCACATTTTTATAGCACATTCAATCATACAGCACTTTCTTTAATATATGTATAAATATGGCTGTAGAGACTGCAGTTTCTGACACTGTCAGCTGGGCTGAGAGGAGTTCGGAATGGAAAAATTTCATACAATGACTGGGACACGTTCTTACTTCAACAGAGCTGTCACTTGTTCAGCATCTTTTATGATTTTTACATTTCTTTTTCGTTTGGCATTCTTGCAGCGTAGATGGATACTCATGCAGCCTGCTGGACTCTGGGCAATTAGGGGCAATCACTGCCACTCTTGGGACCTTCCTGCTGCCATGCTTCCTTGGTGTGAGTGTATAGTAATGACATGAAAATAATAAGAAGGTGGCTAGTGGTGCTTAAGGTTTGGAAAGATCAGTGCTACCACTGCACCTCCCAGATAGATAAAGCTAATCAATATATTTTGTAGAGCCAGGTACTTTATCCTTGCCACTGCTCAGCCATTTTTATTAACTGCAAGCTGTAACGAGTGTGCATAGCCATAAGCCTGTCAGCTTGCTTGTCATAAGGATAATTTGAGCATTCAAAATTAGCTTTCTAGCAATGGCTTCTGACTCTTGCCAGTGAAGGAATTAGTGTTGATGAATCTTCCAATACCATAGCTGTCAATATGTCATGGTCTTCAAGTTTCGGGATGTGGCAAATAATCAAATGCTCCCCAGCTTCTGAAGTAGGCTTCTGGGACAATTTGAAAACAAGAAATTAAAAAGTGGCAGCAGTTTTATTCAATAAGGAAGAAATCAGTTATGAAAAAACTCTTTGCCTATTCTTTTAAATTTCTGCTAGATATGCCAATGAAAAATGTAGGCTTTATGTTGCCTGCATGCAGATAATATTTTTGATGAATAGATCAACTGGAGTGAAACCTTGAGTTTCCTATTGTGGAAATTTTTCAAGTAGGTGTTGCCATTTTACAAATTAATGTTATAATATTTGGCATTTATGTTAAATGCTATTAAGTGAAACCTATTACCTTTGTATTTCTCTCCCTCTACTTTCCTACCAAGTAAATCACTGCTATCATCAGTAAATTAGAAAGTGTTTTTCCACTGCTCCCTCACTTAAAATGGTTATAATGGACACAACATGCACCAGTCCCTAGACTCAGTGCAAAACTGATAATTTATTTTCACAGGGACGTACAAATCTGGGGGAAACTGCTGTAGAGAAAGACAAGTTATTTAACTTTGTCATGGCTGGACTTGTTATCCGCCTGCTGAGTGCTGGCTGAAACCTGTATGAGTTGGATTTGCTAAAAGTGACTAGATTTGAATTGTACTTTTTCCAGCTCAGCTTTCCTTAGTTTCTACACAGGTGTAACTTATTTTAATTAAGTAAGTCTGCGAGGTTATGGAATACAAGTGCTTCTCAGTGAGGCTGTCATCCAAAGCTATGATAGTAGCTCTTGGCATAATTGCACTGACTTTAATCTTCTGTTTTGTAGATATGGAGTATATTTATGAGGTTAGCTAACCCAGATAACTGAAGCACCAGTAGCAGTAGACTGTGACAGCACCAGGTACTTGCAACTAACTCAGGATAAATCCTGGGATTGCTACTTCTCTTCAGCTCCCTGCAGCAGCATCTACATTCTTATCGGTGCCTCAGTCCACTGACTCTGCTATGCCTGCTCATGAGACAGGCACCCTTTCTCTCTCTTTTTCTCAGCTTTGATGGCTTTACAGAAGTTTGCAGGAGTAAAACGTAATACAACATTTGTAACGTAAAGTAAAACAGTATACATGTCTGAAGTCTTGCTCTTTGGTTAGTAGCTACTGTTTCAGTGTAGCACTTAGTATTACAGAATAAACATAAACCTGTCATTTAATTATGAGATGCTGCAGAATAATACATCTACTTTATGTTCCTGTCTGAAAAGCATGTATGAGGATGAAAGGGACTGATAAAATGGTGTGGAATATGCCTTGCCCTGACAGCATTATGAAGTTGGTGGAAATAAGAAGCTATTACACAAACAGAAGCTCTACTTTTTCTGCAGTGAGTGGTAAATGAATATGGTACAAAGCATATTCTTGTCCCAAGCCCAAAAGACTTATCTTATTTTGATGTGTTTAATACATGTTGGCATCTGTATTTTCTTGATATTATGTTAAAAGTGGAGCCAAGCAAAGCTTTTATTAAAACTGAAGCTTGGCTCCAGTTCTGTATTCATTCTTGACTTCCTTGGCATATGGCACTGTCTGTGACCTTCTACGCCAAACCTTTTGTTATTGTCAGCAAATTTTGCAATACAGAAATTGGCATTGGTGTACTGGCACCTCCCCTTCTTGGCAGAACTGGCCTTCAGAGCAATTCAGATTACTCTGTTTTCTTCAGTTCCATTCAGTAAATATCAACAGATATACTTTGCAGTGTCAGCAATTCAAATTTTTAACTGATGTTCTTCAATTTGTTTTTCCTCATTTTCATCTGTCCTTTTTATTGGACCAGTTCCTTTACTTTGTCCTCACTTCCCCCCACTGTGCTTTCCATGCACATTTCTTTCCCACTGAGACTGTATACAAATATTAGAAGTCTAACTCACACTTTTGTCAGCAGGATGTGCCTCACTCTGTAGGCACACTCAGTTCAAATAAAAAGCCCATTGGCAATACAATAAATCAAGTGATTAACAAGAAACAAAAACCTCTCTTTTTTTTCTGTCCCAAAAGCTTGTGGTGCACTGTAATAAACTGAATTTTCTACCAAGAGGCAAAAATCAATGGTGTATCCTGAGACATGAGCACTGTAATACTGCACTGATGGGTGGGCAACCTGGAGAAACCTGTGGATTTTCCTATTTCTGACCGTGTAAAAGCTGCCAGTATCAAACAAAGCCAGTTAATGAGGGCCAGAAATTGTACAGCAGAAAACTGTCTATGGTAAACTGAACAGCAGAATGCTCTAGTACAGTAACCAGGATTATGCACTTAGTAGCTATTTAGCTGTAGAGAGTTGTGCTGCCCAGGTTATACATTGTGCAGGAGAAAATGCAACAAATTTGGCTGGAGGTAGGATGTAGTTTCATTTTTCTCTGACCACGTCTCCAACATCTTGTGCTGGTCATGTTGGCCAATGACTAGCCAACTTTCTGTAGTGTTTAGGCAAATCTATTGCATGGGCCAGCTTTGGTGCTTACAGATTTGGTTGTGATCATTCATCCAGAAAGTGGTAGTGTCCGTTCATTACAAATGCATACATTTTAAATGTGATCATATTATATTTAAAATGTAACTAAAATACAGGTCAGAGATGCATTGCATGTTATGTCTTTTACAAACTATTTTATTCCATATATGTCCAGTGACAGCAGTATTTCCTTCACCTTCTTCTCCTTTCCATCTTTTAAAACAGTAAACAAAAAGAAAGGCCAAAATTAGAAGGGAAATTGAATTATTTTTAAAACCTCAAGAACTGAACTGTAAGGAAAAAGGCAGAAAGTATTTAATGTGTGTGCATGTGTGTGAGATAAATTGTTTTATAAAGATACTAAGGGCATATGCATTGGAACATTTCCTTAGAGCTTCAGTGCAACTTGCTATTTTTCTATTTTATCTAATGGTTATTGAAATAATTTCTATTTTCTTTTTCAACTTTATATATATCTTGGGGGACTGCATGCATTAAAACGAGCATGGATATACTTTCTGTGAGAAGGACTCTCAAGTGATATTCTAATTCAGTGGTATTTATGTAACCTGATTCCTCCTTCACATGTCCTCAGTATTCTAGTCTAGAGCTAATCTGCAATACAAGACTGGATCGCATGAAGAATCTGGCGTTCAGTCAACAAAACCCTTTTCTGCTGAGAAGTGAAAGATAAAGATGTAATTACTATAATGATGGGTTAGACCTTTAAATTCATGCTGCAATCAGTGATTCCTGGGGTGCTGTGCTGCAATCATGGTTTAGTGCTGACTAGAGAGACAAGACAGGTAAAGACTGTCAAACACTTCAGCAGCCCTTGATCTAAATGCCTATAGAAGAGTCACACCTCTCATTTGCAGATGGCGGTGCTGGCTCCAAACGCGAGGGCAGCAGAGTGGATTGTCTTGGAAGGAGAATCTTGGAATACTTTTCACATGTGTAAAAATTAAATAAATAAAATCCCCTAAGTTAGTCCCTCCACTCCCAGGATACAATAGTAAACCGTAAATTATTTTCAATCTTATGAGGCTGTTGTATCTGCCATATGTACACACACATACACACACACTCATATATATATGAGCATCAGAGATTATATATATTTATTTGGTCTTCAGTAATCACATAATCAAAGAGAAACTTTCTCTTGTGTAGGGATATGCTTGCCAGAGCTGTTATATTTCAAGTGCTGTCAAATCAATGCCAAAATCATTCCAAATACTTTCAGAATTTCTTACGTCTTACTTCTTACTTTATTCTCAAAGTCGAGCTTGAAAATGTGTGTACAGCACTAGTAAATACTTTTATTTTTATTCTGAATTTGAAGGATTGTTGGATTATGGATTTAAAATAAGTATTTCCAGCTGATGCTGATGGAACTATACAATCATTTTATAGCATTCAGGATAAAGGGTATTGGCCCTAATCCTGAAACTCTTATTGATGCAATTAATCCTTATATCTGTGAGCTGTGTCACTGAAGTCAGCTGGAACTTTTGCATGAGTAATAGTTGCAGAACCAGCCTCAGTTGTTTAAATCATGATTATCCCTGGAAAACAACAGAAGATTAGCTCTGGTAATCATTTTTTTGTAGACATCATATAGATTAAAAGCAGATGTTTTGTAGAAGTACTTGAGTGTACCTTCCTTGCTCTGCAAATGTCATAATCCGTAGAAATTTTACTAGTTTCACTTTGAAAATGAGTTTGCAGCATTATTTGTAAATTTGGCCAACCCAAATACGTACATTGTGAAAGAGTTCAGCTGGTCAGGATATCCCATGCAAATGGTAAACTAAAGGTATGTTTCATTCACTTTGCATCTTTGTTGGCACTTAGAAGGATTTGCAAAGAAAAAGAAAATGAGTAGGCTGTTGATATGACTGATGTCAATCAAAGGATCATTTTCTTCTTTTCTGATATGCTGCAGTTTAAAAAGGCTTCATTTACTTCTGATCATTAATTGACAAAATCTGCACAGAACACATCATTCCTACTCCATTTCTGGGTTTGGTGATTCCCAAGGCTGAGCAACAGAAGTGATAATGGGAGAGCCTTAAAGACCAGCTATAAAGGCAGAGATAAATTCAAAGTGATAGTGTTACACTGCATCAATATGCCAGGCAAGTTATTTAGCTTGACCTAAGAAATATTGATACTACAGTTCGCACTTTTACTGCTTCATAGCCTCATGACACAATGTGTCACTCAGAGCATGAGTAAAAACATTTTACAAGATACAATATCCTTAGTTAAAAATTACTGTATTCATAGAAATATTTGATTTCTTTGGGTAGTATGTATTTCTGCTGTACTTGTGACAGTACGTTTAATTTTTCTGGACTCCATTTTCATAATCATCCAGTTAATTTATGGCTAAATTCCACACCATAACTTTTCCTTATATTCCATAATTGACTTCATAATGCAATACAAAGATTGCAACCTTTTGGAGAGAGGTTCTCTCCATCTTCTAGTAAAAACCTTTAATGTAAATGACTGAGACCAAGCCTGCAGGTATTATGAATGAGGTATTAATCTGGTTTACTTTCTCTTCTTTTAGTTAGAAGACAAAGATCATATAGAAATACTAGGTATGTTTCAAGGATTTTTTAGTAACGCATCGATGTCCACAAATAATAGATACAATCAGAAGATAAACTACAGGATGTATACACAAGTAAGGAGGGATATCTGAAGCCTGCCCTTTATAGTCACAGCAGACTTACAACATTTCAGTAATAGCAGCTGGACCCTTAATCCCCTGTGTGCTTCTCCAAGACAGGAATATCACATATTCACTCATGTACAAATCCTGCGTATTATGTTTGCCAGCATTCTTATTCTATAAAAAAGTAGAAGTGATCCCTCTCACTGTTTATTCAAAGCAGGTGATGAATATACTATTTAACATTTAAATTCCCCAATAGTATTGAGGGTCCAAAGCTAGGTTTATAAATGCGGCTTCTCACAATTTAAGTGTTCCAAAGGCAACATCTGAATGACATAAAGAAGAGTGTTAGGGTGGGATGCTGAGTAAGGAGAGGAACAAACACTACCGGTTGTCCACAAATTTTAGCAATTGTAGAACCAGTGATTATGGTTTGCAATCTGGTTAGGCATGGTTAAGTTCATCTGTATTTATTATGGGCAATGGAGGATTTTGAGGAGAAAGTTTAAGGAAGATAAAATGGTGAGCAATGAAATGGAAAAAAAACGTTAAAGTACTTGTCAGAAAAATAGATGTTTGAGATAGTTACTAGTGGTGCAAATATGGAAGGGTGACCTTTCAACTGACAACCCTGTAGGCTGGACAGATATTAATGATGAGAGGCCTTTAGATGAAAACAGAAGAAAAGTAAGGGAGAAGAAGATCTAGCTTAAAAACTCTCTTTCCTCATCAAGGCAGAAGGATTTCCAAGGTGCAAGACTGTAGGCATTGTGTCTAAAGATGAGATTGCAGTAGTGAAGTTACAAAGTGACCCAGGCTCAGTGAATTATTTTGGCATTGTAGGCTGAGGTGAAAGGTTGTATTTTAGGAATTATTGTGCAAGATGTTCATGTTAGTGTGTTCATAAATCACATATGTGAGTCCTCAGTATTTTTATTACCATCAGAATTTTTTGCGATGATGACAAAGTATCAGAGGTAGTAATTTTCTTGTCCTGCCTAAAGAGACTATAGCAGAAAAAAGAAAATAAGGTTTTCCTTTATTCCTTATTATCATATAAAAGATGATCTTCTTTCTTTAGATGTAGAGTTTCTATTTCAATTACCTTTCCTAAAATACACCTTTTCAATGTTCTGCTACCGATTTAAAAAAATACCATTAATCTCACAATGTATAGAAAATATTTTACAGAAAATGTGTTAAGGTAGTTTCAGGATCTAGAAATAAAAATGGAAGAAAACAAATACTTTCTAGAGATTCAGTCTCTACAGACACTGTAGGATTGAGGAATATAGTCTTCAACCACTGTCAAATCTATGAAATTAGCAGGCTTTCAGCATTCCCAAAAATGCATGCCTTCCAAACTTACAACACTATTTATTTTCTAATTGTGTTTAGGCATTTGGGTATGTAATGATGGCAGCTGGTTTTTATAAGATTCTGCTTAGAATAAGAATATGCAATTTTCTTATTATTAGGGTATTTCTTGGGCAAAGACAGGAGAGACAAAATTCATAAAATAAAGATGGTGAAATGTACTCCACTATTAAAAAGTAGAAAGAGCTATTTAGATAAATATTTAATGTTGAGTAAAGATCTAGAGAGTAAAGACAACTTGTGGAAGATGCAGAAGGAAGTAGGGACAAGGAAATGAGAAATCATAGGGACAGTTGAACTTCAGGGAAAAGTGGCAAGATTTTGGTAGCGAGGGGCTACAGGGGCGGCTTCTGTGAGAAGCTGCCAGAAGGTTCCCCTATGTCCGATAGAGCCAATGCCAGCCGGCTCCAAGACGGACCCACCGCTGGCCAAGGCCGAGCCCATCAGCAATGGTGGATAGCACCCCTGTGATAACATATTTAAGAACGAGGAAAAAAAACCCTGCATAATTGCAGCCGGAGAGAGGAGTGAGAATATGTGAGAGAAACAACTCTGCAGACACCAAGGTCGGTGAAGGAGGAGGGGGAGGAGGTGCTCCAGACGCAAGAGAGATTCTCCTGCAGCCCGTGGTTGAAGACCATGGTGAGGCAGGCTGTCCCCCTGCAGCCCATGGAGGTTAACGGTGGAGCAAATATCCACCTGCAGCCCATGGAGGACCCCATGCTGGAGCAGGCGGATGCCCGAAGGAGGCTGTGACCCCAGGGGAAGCCTATACTGGAGCAGGCTCCTGGCAGGACCTGTGGATGCACGAAGAGAGTAGCCCATGCTGGAGCAGGTTTGCTGGCAGGACTTGTGACCCCGCAGGGGATCCATGCTGGAGCAGTTCATGAAGAACTGTAGCCCATGGGAAGGACTCACATTTGAGAATTTTGTGGAGAACTGTCTCCCATGGGACGGACCCGATCCTGGATTAGGGGAAGAGAGTGAGGAGTCCTCCCCCTGCGGAGGAAGGAGCGGCAGAAACAATGTGTGACGAACTGACCACAACCCCCTTTTCCCGTCCCCCTACGCTGCTGGGTGGGAGGAGGTAGAGAAAATTGAGAGTAAAGTCAAGCCCGGGAAGAAGGGAGGGGTGGGGGGAAGGTGATTTTAAGATTTGGTTTTATGTCTCATTATCCTACTCTGATTTGATTGGTAATAAATTAAACTAATTTCCCCAAGTCAAGTCTATTTTGCCCGGGACAGTAATTGGTGAGTGATCTCTCCCTGTCCTTATCTCGACCCATGAGCCTTTCGTTATATTTTCTTTCCATTGTCCAGCTGAGGAGGGGAGTGATAGACCGGCTTTGGTGGGCACCTGGTGTCCAGCCAGGGTCAACCCACCACAGTATATGAGACACTTTAGGCTCTGTAGAGTGAGTAAATATTGTTCTGGAGCACAGTGAAGTTGTCTTATAAATGTTAACTGTACCTATATTAATACCTGTATTTTTTCTTTAATTGGAAGACTGATTTTTTTTCTGTACTAAAGCATCCTGCTTTGAGTGGGAGGGTGGACTGGAGAGATCCCTTCCAACCTCACTTGTACTGTGAACTGTTCTGTGAAACCCATTTTCTGTAGATATTCTAGTAATCCTGTAGTTATCTGGGCTCACACCAATGAAAGAAATGTGATCTCTAGAATTCACAACATGATCAGACTTAAGTGGGTAGTTTGAGGGCATATCTTTTACATTAGTGCTTTAATGTTAAGATCTAGGAAGCTAGAATTGTATACAATTAGTTCACTTCACAATATTAATGACAGAAATTCATTGTGAGGGGTTTTTTTCTTTTTTTTTTTTTTTTCCCTACAGCTGGGCCTCTGGAACTTCCTCTTTTTGAGCTGATCCCGTCACAAAGACAAGTGGTTTTTCATGGAGACCGCTTGCCATTTCAGTGTACTGCAACATATGTTGACAATACCACCCAAGTACATTGGTACCATGCTGGTCGTCTGATCGAAACAGATGAAGAGAGTGGCATATTTGTGGAGGACAGCATTATTCATGACTGCTGCTTAATTACACGGTAATGTATACTCCTTGTAATAGACTTGTAGGCAAGGTGAACAGATGCAACGCTTGCAATAAGCTTCATTAAAACATGTATCAGGAGTTATTTTATTTGAAGCAATTCAATTGCGTGCTTGAGTCGGAACACACAGGTATAAGTTTTTCATGGCTATGAATGGCTGTGGTTCCAAATCGTATTTCTTGTCTCTAACTATCCAGATTTGAGCAACTATGGCTTTGAAACAGATAAAAACAGAGTTTCTTACACAGTAAACCATGAAAAGAAACTGAACTTAGAATAGCTTCAGTAGCATATGAGAGTGACTACAGCCAAACTACTTCCTGACACCATCTACCATAGTGATCTACCTGTGAAGAACTATCAATTTAAAAGGCTTGGATTAATTTTTGTAGGCTCCAATATACTGGATTCTATATTCTTTAGTTAAGTAATCTCATATTTGTTTCTTATTAAAATTTTTCTCAACTTTCTATGACTTTTACCATCTGTGTGCCTCTGTGTGCTTGAGAGACAGAGATCTACAGAAACCTTTGGTGATGTGACAAATGCAAGAGGATTGAAGTAGGATAGGCATCTATAAAAGAAGTGACAACTAATATTTGGCAATGACCATATCATTCCAGTTTTGCTTCAGTTTCCCTTTTAAATCTTATTTAATAAATTATTATAAATCTCTGTTTATTTTTGGTTTTCATCACAGAGTATGGGCTTGTCACTAAAAGCTGCTAAGCTGTTGCACACATCCTTTTGTCCTCTGCCAATTTCCATCATTGATCAAAAAAAGAGTCTGATTCTGTGTCTATGCTCTGCCTTTCTCTTTGTAGAAGATGGAGTGAAAATAGCTATGCTAATTAGCTTTGGATCATCATTAACATCTTTTCACTCAACCAGTTTCTATTAATATAATTGACCTGAAATGCTTCTTGAACTACCAAATGAAAGTTATGAAGGGAGACAAATTAATTCCTCTCCACTGGGGTCTTTCAGAGTTATTGATTTTAATTTCATCTACTCACTGATTGTTTGACCCCTTTTGGAGTCCTATAGATCCAGAGGCATAGGTCTGACCTATTCTCACATCTGCTGACTTTCTTCTAATACCAATGCGTATGGCTGTAGCGGATAATGAAAAAGACTATTAGACCAATTGGTACAGTAATACCAAGTACATGAGCTATTATATAACTGCTGAGTCACTTAAATTAAAGCACGTTCTTTTTATTTCCATGATATCTAAATTAAAAGACATGCTGTTAATCTCATTATGTTTTTCAACTGAATTATATTTTGTGCTATATAAGCAATTTGTAGACCATAGTAATAAACTGAAATAAATCATCTAAAATCGTTAAGATTTTCAAAATAGGTATCATTTTTAAAAAGCTAGTTTAGAAGTAGTTTGACTGAATTTTACCTTATATTGCTTAATTTTTGCCAGACTATAAAATAAAAATCATTGTCTACCATAGCAATATTTTAATAAGGATGGTTGATCTGCTACCTACCTCGTTTACTGTGCCATTAAATAGGTGACCTTGATGCTCATGTTGCAGTATGCACTGGGACCACGTATTCAGAAAGAATGTTCTCTAAATACGTCATCATATTTGCTGTTATAGACTGGAAAAATACTTTGACTTGTCCAAATTATGGGATACAGACTCTCAAAATGAGACAAAATATTTTTTGAATTAAACTCACAGTCTTTAAACAGCTTTTTAAAAGCTTAAAACATTTTAATTGCTCTTTCTTTTTGAGCTATATGTTTCACCTCACAATATAGTAGGGCATCAACACTGCATTTACTGTACAGCATGGTCCTTATCCAGTCAAAAATGCTAATACTCAAGCAATCACGCCTCTGCTTTGATCAAGGGACTATCAAAACTAACTTGCTAAAGGCATCAGAGACCTATACTTTTGAAACTAGCTTTCAAAAACCATACTATTTTGAAGTCAATGATTTTTTTTAATATAAATTATAGAGATGTATTGTCTCTTCATGTTGAAAATGAGAAAACATCGGTCAATTTATGATCGTAAAAACTCTCTTCAGCATTTCTTAATTTTAATCCTATCATCATGACATGTATACTATAACTTCACTTATATCATTATTATTATTACATGTTAAAATAATATGTAATAGCATGCTTATTACATATTATAATAGTATGTATTAATATGCTTGTTACATGCTATTACACACTAATCTGTGATATTCTTAAGGCTAAATCACAGTTGTACGAGGCACTGTGAAACATCAGAAAGACTGTGCCTCCCTGAGATTAACATATGTTAAGTATAAGATTTGGAGTAAAAATAAGGGTAATTTAAAATCAGTTCTCACAGTGTCATATTTTGCCTTCCTATACCTACTCTTTACAGCAAATGTCCACCCTCTGTGGCTTTCTGTGATTGCACTAAAGGACAGGCTTTGGCTTGTGCTGTTAAGCAATTTAAAGATTTCTAAAGCTAGTTTTGAACAAAGAGGTGAAGTCCTGTTCCAAAAGTCGCTTATTCAAACATTTTTAGGTGGTTATTTTATTGGGTAGTTCCAGATATTTCTGGATGTGGATTTACAACACAAATATCATACTAAACCCTTCTGTTTTATTAACTGCCACAGTAGAAGGATAAAATATCCAAATGTGTATTTTTTGTCTCCTATGATAAAGCAGAACGAACTAAAATAAATGTTTTTGTTACAATAATTAAACTAAAGTTTTGAACTGTATTCCGGCCTGTGACATTTTTCTTGGCAAAGACTATTCCTTTATAGGAGATCTTAAGAAGGTGTTTTCAATTCTGCTGCTAGCTCACATTTACCATTTCTTGCCAATGATAATAACATTTGATTTTGCTCATGTTGAATTTTCTGTCATTATGCCTGTGTATAAATGTCATAGTCATACATGAAAATGTAAATGTGATGTGGAACTAATTTCCTATCATCTATGAATGTATCTAGCTGAAATTGTGACTTCTGTTTCCATGAAGACAGCCTAATTTCTTAAATCTGGAATATTAGATTATCAGTTTGATCACAATAAGCGGCAATGAAACAATCCATATCCCTGAAGCCCCATAGAAGACAGATTATGTATGATTCCCTGCAGCATAGCATCTTTCCCAACTTCCCCACTGTTCCCTTTCAGTGTTTGGAGAGGCTAGTAGGACAGTTATTAGAATATTAAACTAAAAAAGGAAAATATTTTAGTTTTATGAACAAGCAACTCCACAGTAGTAGAGAGACTTTAATTTTCAGGAAGTTTCTTATTTACCACATAGATTATAATGACAATTTTAAAGTCTTTTCAGTTCTATTCTGTAAATAATTGTGTAGAGTGTTTAACAGTGCTTATGTCTCTGACAGCTGTAGTGGCTGCTCTGGGACCATTACAGTTCACAAGTGCTCTTTCTGAAAACATTAAACTGTGCAAAAAGTTAAAAAGGAGTGTTACAACTGGAGAAACTAACATGCTCTTTATTAAACCTAGGATAGCAGTTAGTATCAGATGTGTTTTTCAGATGTAATTTTTGTTATGTAGATAGATTTGCCACTGGAAATACAGACTATTAGGTCTCAACTGTGATCCCCCACAAATAGTGTTTTGCTCCTAAATTCTGTCCTAAGTATTTCAGTCTTCTAAATATGGCTGCCAAATGCAGTTCTTTTTTTTTTTTTTTTTTTTAAAAAAAAGCAAGCTTAAGAACCTGGGTTTTTTTTAAAGCATCTAGTGCTTCCTTACATTTTGACAGCAGTCAATGCCAATATGGGATGGTCAAAAGTAAATAATGAAAGGAAACGTAATGTTTGAGATAAGACAATTATGGAACTACAGCTGATCCTTTAGGTGTAATAAGGAAGGGGAAATAGTAAGAAAACTGATTTTAAAATTTGTACATAAAATGTGTATATTCATTTCTGAAAGCTGCTTTTAGAGGTATATGATTATGTGAAAATCTCCAAAACTTCCATCTGCAAAAGAAATATCTGATATCAAGGAAGAGTTTCAAATCGTGATCTTCTTGTACTGTAATAGCGAAGAAACCGGGAGAAAAATAAAAAGGAATGCAAAGCTGTGGATTAAAAATTACGATCATAATTTTTATAATTGAAAGGCAGGTTTGAATCCAATTAATAATTTTTAAGTGTTTGAAATTATCAGTGCAGCTATTAGTAAAGAATTTGGAACTTGGCTGAGACAGTTTCACTAAAAGAATAAGGATAGTTTAAGATATGATTATTGAGAGAAATGAATATGAGTACAAATAGATTCCAGGAGTAGACAGGTGGTATCATAACAAGTTTGAGATCCAGGCAGGTGTACTGGATAAGAAAGAACAAAACTTCCAGAAATTCTGGGAGAAAGGCCGAAATTCTATGCCTATTTTTTCTGGAAAGAATCCAAATGACCCCAGAACTCTCTTAACAGTTGTGGCAAGAATACATCTGGAAAAGATGTGAAGCAAGCAGTAGTGGTTTGGACCAATATTAGTTTAAGAACAGTCTGAAAATGGTATATCGCTGATGAGCATGTTACTAGGTTGGACACACAATTGGAAGTTCAGATATGTACCAAATCATGGCAATATATTGGAGATTCACTATGCACAAGATTAAAAAAATAAGTGTTAGAACAAATCCAAAGAATCTGATTCAGAAATGCAGATATTTCACAAGCGCTTTGTCTTCTGCAGTCATGAACATTTGGAGAAGAGCAGCTGAGGGTAATACTGAGAAGCCCAGGGAAATCAGCAGAAATTGTTTAGTACTGATATTTCGTTGGTTCACCTAATTGACTCTGCTTGACCCTTAGTTGTCAAGCAGTTAGAAAAGAAATGAAGCAAAATAACCATTCAAATTGTAAATCAATGTTTCTGTATTGTTTTGAGATTACTTTAAACCCTGTAGTCAATGTCTACAGCTTACTTCAGGCACTGTAGGCAGCAAAAGACTAGTAACAGATGCACCTTTACCAGCAACATTCTCATATATCAATAGGAAGAATATATTTAAAATTATTGCAGAACATTACGAAATGCACAGGCTGAGGGTTTGATTATCTGAGATTAAGAGAATCTTCATGTGAATTAATTTGAAAGATTAATTAAATTTAGGCCTTTTCTCTAAAAATCTTTCAATTATCTGAATAAAACCCAATGACAGTTTTACTACTAATCAGTTTGGGGAATAATTTAAAATATAACCTGTGAAAAAGTATACCAATACTATGAAAAGCAAAAGCAACAACGACAATACCCTCTACCATTAAAGGCATAGACAATTATCCAAGAACTGTGCTGTGCCATAAAAACTGTAGGCTTAATTTGGGTAACTGCTTATTGAAATGTGATTGAGAAATAGATATTTTCACAGAAAGTATATGTAAGTATTTGGGGCTGATAGAATTAAAAAACCCTAGAAAAATATTAAGTCAGAACTGTAAAATACTTTGGTGGAGTCCTTCCTGAAGAACTTTGAGAGAGTACCCTTTTTGTGATGTTGAGACCACATTAACAAGATGCCTTGCACTAAATGTTGACCTCTCAATTCCATCTCTGCCTTTTTGCTACAGCTATGTATGGGTCCATCCAGCCACACCACTGAAATGAAATGTTAAGTTCAGTATTAAGAACAAAAATTTGCACTTTCTCCCCAGCAAGGGGGAATCAATAGAGTTTTGCTTTGACTATTTAGGGCCAGAATGATTTTAATGTAGCCCTTCAAACAGCTGCAGCTATACAGCTGAGGAGATGCTGCACTGCAGCAGCAGTTTGGAGTGAACATCCCAGGACTGGCTTTTTTAAAATTACTTTTCCTGTCAACACCGATGTGAGGTATAATTACACATTTTCTCTCAGTCCAGGCAGTAGTTTGTAACCCTGTGCATCAGCTGTGATCATCAGAGCAATTCTAACTTATGTTCAGACTCTGATGCACTCCATCTACCAAGTCAATCACCTTACATACTGGTGAAGCAAACCATTTCTTTAAAGCAAAACATGTTAGAAATATTAAAACAAGTAACTGAATTACTTTTTACTTTTCATGTATTTCAATCTATTCAATGTAGAGAACATGTTGTAGGACATATTCCTTATGGACTTATAGAAAGCTTTTTTACTCCATTAGCATGCAGGAATTCCATGAAAATAGATCCCAGCCCCTCCCCTTCTTTCTCCCTACAGGATAAAAGAACCCTACTTTTAATTGTTTATGGTATTCTTATTGGATGAATATTGGCCATCACAAAATCAAGTTTACACTGTCGGAGATACACTATATACTGGAGAAAGAATAAAGATTGTTCCTGAAGTTCTTATGTAGGAATCTGCTATGTCTTATCTCCTTTTTAGATATTCCCACATTTCTTGCAGGTCAGCAAATAAAAGAGGTCAGTATTCTAGCCCTAATATACAATTACTCTATCCCATAAAGTATTCATTAAATAATTAATTTCTCCATTTGTAACATCACCACTGACTAGAGAGAGTGGGAAATTCTGTCAAAGTAGTATGCGTTTGACAAATAATTCCCAATTGTAAGATTAATGTAGTAGTTTTTTAGTTTGTTTTCTTTTGTGTGTTGTTTGGCGTTTTTTTGCTGGTCCCAGTGGCATGTAATCAAATAATCAAGAATTGTCATAAGTAGGTTAACACTTCTGAATCATCTGGAAAATATTTTACTTTAAAAGCTTTTTATGCAATTTTGGCTATTGGACTGATTGTCATAGTGTTATTTTTGTCTAAGAACCTCTGACAGTGTACAGATCACAAGGGTTATGCTAATGAAATAAAGCTTCCTCTGGATATAACATTGCAGCATACAGACCACTTAAGGGCAGATGAAAGGCATGCAGCAGGTGTAGCACCATTTCCCCAGAAGACTGCAGTTGTATACATCCTGCAGTCAAGCAGTTTGCTGGTAGAACAAAATTAATAACAATAAACACATTTGAACATCCCCAAACCTTTCGCCAACTGACAAAGCAGCTCGATCATAGACAACCGATTCATGAAGTACTTTAAATAAGCCCTGGCCCTGGCCAGGTGTACTCTCTTCGGATAGCTTTATAGCACTGTGCCGTCACAGAGCTGCCAGCTGTCTGAAGGTTTCTCCAGCAAGAGAAAGCTCTGAGTGCTCTAGAGCTGTTGATACCTTTTTTCCCCTCCCCACTTTACGTTCTCAGCTAGCTAGACTGGCATGTGTTGACTCTAGGGCTGTGGGAGTATGAAGATAAATGCAAACATCTTTATGCACACCCTTCAACGCAGCACAGTAGCTGGCAGTCTGTCTCTACCTGACAAGCTCAATGAGAGAGAAAAGGATTGTACAAGAAACCAAACCTGTTGTGGCATGTTGTAGATCTACTTAGATTTCTGACTCTGTTTCTGAAGATGATTTGGTTTAGTCATTCTTAGTATTATTTGTTTTCTCAATTTTAAGAAACAAATTGATGGCATACAAATGTAGGTCACAGGTTATTTGGCATCCACTTATAGAAAACACATCTCGCTATAGGGCAAATTTTTACATAACGAATGAATAATATTAGCCTATGACAACATTTTTGAACATTTGTATTTCAGTCAAAGTAATTTGAGCAACACAAATGAAAATAAAGCGAGATGATTTACTAACTGGCATACGGGTCTTTTCTCCCGTTTGGGAAGTAGGTTTTGTTTGAGGTTATTTTTCTGTCAACATTTTGTCATTAAAATTAGGTTCTTTCCATTGGCATCTCTGAAATCAAATCCAACTGTTGTCATGGTCCTAGCATACTGATGTGAACAAATTAGCTGATAGATAAATTATAGTAAAAGTAAGTTATAGCACATTACATTTCTTGGGTAGCTATGGATAGCATTAAATGGTAAGTTATGCTTTGGTTTTATATTCAATCAGAAGAAACAGAAAATCATGGGTATTGAGTTTCCCAAGTGTATGACAAATTAATTATACCTGAAAATATCTGCTAGACATCTAGCGCAAAATGAGTACCAACTTTAAACTTTAATCTTCCTTTTCTCTTGCTGTTGCCTGGACACAAGCTTTCTTTAAAGGTTATCAGCCTTCTACAGCTGTTTCTTCCATGAGTAAACAAGTTATTTTGTCAGAGAGATCAGACTAGCAATTCAAGTTCAGTTAAAGTGCCTAGATTTACACATTCTCTCTTCATTTTCCATGTTTTTACCTTATATCCCCTGTGAAAGGCTGCGTTCCAAGCAGCAGTGTACTCTGGAGACCAACACTCATTTTTTAAAATTCTGTGTTAGTATTAATAATTTACGGTGGTATGGGTTGGAGGCAGGTTATGCAGGCCTTCTGCCTGAGCTATAGAAAAGCATTCACTATGTATCTGTCTGAAGAAGAATATGAGCAAACCTAAGTGATATCTGTGTTTAAGTAATTAATTTTTATTTTTTTCCAGGAAGAGCAGTTGGTTCTTTCCAAGTCTTACAGGAACTCAAGTCAGACTTTAAAGCCTTTCTTGTGGAAAGCCAATCAAAATATGGTGTTAAAGTCTCCTCTTTATTTGTTACTCTGTTTCCTGGCATGCAGATGGCTGCTGGGGCATACAGTAAATGTTGCTAAGGTATTACTTCAGGACATGGTTGAGTAACTTTGCATAATGAGACCTACTTCTGATTGTCTAATTAGTTATGCATAGCTGTAGCAATGCAAAACTATGCCTCAAATAGAAATCTATTGTCACAGGTTACTTGATTACATGCGTATGTCTTCCGCCTGCATTATGGTTCCTATCTTTGTAATGACCAATGCCACGGGCTTCTATTGGATATTATAACAACTTTTTCATGCAATTGCATCAGCTGTACATTTTAATTAATTTTCCAATATGCCAGTCATCATATTTGAAAAAGGAATCCTACCACGCATGAAATTTCCCAGTACAAAAAAGAAACATGTATATTCTCTTTCTTCCTTTCAACGTTTTTACTGAGAAGGCCACTATAATTTCAAAAGAAAACTTGAGAAAAGCTTGCTAGTGATCCTTTTGTTCTCACCAGGCAGCAATCTTCATATTCAGTTTGCCTTGACACCATCTCATGAATGTCTGACTTTGTTTTATGTCTTGGTAGGCCAAAAATTTCCACAAAATAGCAACTATCCCACCTCGGAGGAGTGGGATATGATTGCTAACGTAGATGGAGTAGGAACTCTTTCTGGCTCATACTCCATCCTTAGGAAAGCTGCATAGAAGAGCCAAGATAGTTTCATTTGTGGCCCGACGTTTATTAGCTTCTGTGAGATAGGATAATCAAGAAAAATATGCAGCTGAAGAACACAATTCTGTTGTGTTCTTGTCAAGCTCCTAAACCAGAGTCCTGACACGTTCTCAGGTCACAGAAGAGTTCTTGTCTTTTATCAAGACTTGTTGCCATGGCCAAGAGAGATCAAGAATGCCTTTCTACTAAGAGTAAGAAAAATAATGGAACTTCTGGACATGCTAATGTAACAGTGCCAAGACTTAAAATAGGTAACTGACCTACTAGAAAACTTTATGAAGAGGATTACAATTCTATACAGGCCCACCCTTTCCTTTTGGTCTGCCAGGACTGTGAAGTTGCCAAGGATTGTAAGTGGAGAAAATGTTAAAGGATCAAGTTGACTGCTCTTTTTGAGAATTGAAAGACTTTTTATTTTTTTTTAATCCAGTCCCCCAAATTCTCCAGGGGTATAAGATCAATTTATCATTTGTCACATCCAGATGGTAAGTAAATGAACAGTTTCACCATTGGGCTTGCTATCCAAAATATTCCTAGAGGAATATAAACGAATGCATCGCTTATGGTGGCCAGATGGCAATTCAGAAGACATTTCCATGTTCTAGTCATTATACAGCTTCTTCTATATTGCATAAACCTATCCTGCCTTATTTTGGTTTACCATCTGAAGAAAGGGCCATAGAAGATTAAAAGTGTGAATATAAGGATTTACTCATCATTTTAGAGAACTTGAACCAGTGTTCAAGTATTGCGCTTCTACCAGAAGCAACACTGATGTATCAGTAAATATTTGTCTGTGAAACTGGGAAACTTCATCTAATGACAGGAGATCTGTTTAGCGGCAGATAAATTTGCATTGGAACACATTTCAGCAATTTAAATAAATGGAAAATGTACCCTTTTTCTTCACATTTATTTGTCTTCTTATTGATTACCTGTAAAACTGATAATATGTTCAAGTATTGCATTTACCTAAAATCACAGTGGTTCCCAGTTTTATCAAATATATAGTTTTAAGAATGATTATAGATATTTTATACGGAATGTATCAAAAGATCAACACATCTGTCATACATTCTATTTATTTGGGAAGTCTCCAGGTCTTGATGCCACAGGTGAATATTTATGCTGCCTCTTGTTTCTGTGAAAAAGAGTTTTTATGGATAATTGTTTTTATAAGCTTTAGGAATATATTCTTTCTCAGCTGTCTATGAAGATGATGTGAGATTGTCGTGACATATGAAATAGAAGATTTAATTACAAAATTTTTATCAACTGGCTAATTTCACCTAAGTATTTCAACCTGAATGTAAGAAGATGTATTAAGAGTTAGCTAAGAGGCTGCTATTATTGGGCTTTCCCATCTGAGACTTCTTAAGAGAACAATTGCTTCTTTTGACATGAAAATATTCAGCTATTCTCTCTGAGAATGGCTATTAATGCTTTTTCTATATTTTCTGCAATAAAAACATGTTAGAATTTGTTGTAAAAATGAAATAGAGGGTTCCAAGGTACTTGGAGCTCAAAGCCATGATAAATAGGAACAGTGTGAGATTTTTAAAGTTACTGTTTAATGATAAATTTGACTGAATATCTGGAGAACTGCACAAAAATTCTGAAGCAATTTAACTTAAATCAAAGGCTATTTACCACGGTTTGCTTGTTTTCTGGGGATCAAGATAACAGGCCTGTAGTAAGTACTTGAGAAAATCATCCTTCATTGTATGCATATTTCAAAGGGAAAATTACATACGCAGCTGTCTAATCACTTCCTACCTTGATTGTGGTCTATTTTCATGTGTATCAAAAGTAGTCTATACACAAGGAGATTAGATTCAACCCTTTCTTGTAGCCAAGTTAATAAAAGTGCATATATAATATACCAAGGTTTAAACTGAAAAATGATGACATTTTAGAGAAGTTTAAAAAAGAAAAATATTAAAAATA